>NC_091106.1:23187500-23400000 GCF_024713975.1 Paralichthys olivaceus
TTGTTTTGATAAGAGATCAGAGATTTTGTTCCACGTAATTAGATTTATTGTTTTTCCTGGTAAAGGTTAGCTTTCATATGCCAACACTGCGATGACGGAATGATTTCATTCTGTCATACTTTCGTCTGTGACACAGGAAAACGAGAGAGACGGCAGAGAGAAGTTGTAAAGTTGCAGTGCACACGTTCACAAACACACACACACACACACACACACACACATCTGTCAATGCAGCCATCCTGCCAGCAGCTGAAATGAACCTCCACTCACTTCCTCTGGTTTGGAGTTTGGCAGCAGACGGCTCGTCAGTGGCTCCTCGGCAAATGAAACCAACACCTCCTGCAAGACTTGATACCACATGGCCATCAAATGATTATTTTTTTCTGTTGAGGGTTGAAACTCCAGTTTAACCTTTGAGTAACAAATGCATCCGAGGGTCACGGGCGCGAGGTGAAATTTATATATCATGCTGTGAAAGACAGATGCATGTGAAAACAGGGATATAAAGACTATATAAAGATTGGATAAGAATATATAGGAGTTTCTGAACCAGCTTGTTTGTACACATGAGGGGGGGGAGATGATGGATGGTGCGAGAATGATGTCTGTTTCAGGCAGGGGAAGGATAAACGAGCCAGTGTAAATAAGAATTAATGGAGACAAGGATGGATGAAGAAAACACGGCGGACAAATAAATTGAAATTTGCACGGAGCCCGAGACGAGCTGGAGATGAGGAATTTGTGGACGTGAAAAAACAAACACAATGATAAAACAGATTAAGACGAGTACAACGATAAAAGAATGATTCCAGTTCGATGTCACAGATAAAACTAAACTCTGCTGTGGTTCTGAGACATCATTTTGTTGTACTAGTAGAAAATGTCCAATGAGGCTCAACTGACCCGAAGAGAACATGAGAAGTAAGGTAGTAAAAAGAATTAAGCATCAGTGATATCAGGATGACACAGCGGATCAAAGATCAAACACATGAGACGGCAGATTTCACATAAAATCGTGGAAACTTTCTACAATTCATTTTGTTGGTGCAACTTAAATTCATAATTACAAACGCACACAGAGATTAAAAATGCTGTTTGTTTCATGTGGCGGTGAATCGCTAGAGTTGCTGCTGAGAGCTCCTCGGAAGCAGTAAATATTTAATTACAAGTTCAATTTAGATGAGGGTTCACAGATGACTAAACAGTTTGCTTCACTGCAGAAGATCCAGCGTGTGTGTGTGTGTGTGTGTGTGTGTGTAGGTGGTTTGTTTGTTTGTTGTTGTGATTAAGCGTCTCCTTCATTATTTACCTGCTGTCACTTGCAGCTGGAATCCTGAACGGGTGCGGCCCTTTCACTTGAATCTCACATCTCACGCACGTTCAGCAGACACACAGCGACAACGGAGTTTATTTGAAGTTGTTGTGTTTCCATTCACCTGATGAGATCATGTCACGTCTCCAACAACTCCAAAGAAAAAAGCAGCTTCCTCTTAAGCTACAACAGTTTTTCTGAGCTCGGAGCTCGTTTCTCCTGCAGTTTGCTGCTGCGCAGGTTTGAATGTACGTTGTAGCAGAAATCAGTCCCTTAGATATGAAGATCCAAGAATTACTTCCTGGGAAATCGGTGAAAATGTTACTGACGTCATCATCACTGATAAACCAGTGAAGAATATATATATTTTTCACTTTAAATAGATCTTCTAATGTCAACTTCTCATTTGCAAAGTGCACAACAATGTTTTTTTATCATTAACGTGCAGACGTACCTTTGCTTAGCTCTTTGTTTTTGTGTTGTTTAAAAGCTCGTATCACAAATACAACACACACACTGTCCCTGTTTGTTCCATATTGTCACACACTCTTCACACACTCTGGGAGCTGGGAGCTTCGGAAGAGCAGGAGAGTGCACAGGGAGTCACAGCCCCTCCACCCCAAAAAAAAATACTGAACTTGTTTCCACATAATCCTGGTGACAAACAGACAAACAGCCAGAAGTGAAAACACAAACCTGCTCACACAATGCTCTTCTGTTTACCCTCCCCCTTCACATAACCGGTTTCTTTTTAATAAATGAACGCCGGCGCTGACGATCCCCGGCAGCTCGCACACAGAAAAATCCAAATGTGTGTTTGTGTGAAAAAAAACATTATGGAGGTTCGCTCGTGGAGTCCTGAAGCGCAGCTCGTGAGGTAAAAAAAGGTAAACGAGGTACAATGGCTGTCATGTTTGCAGCTTCCCTTTGTACTTCACAGTCGCAGTGAGTAAACACTCCACTGGGGGTATTGTCGCTTTTCGCTTTTCTGGGTTAGAGTTCATGTAAATGCCCGTATTACAAATTAAACTCTTGGTTATTTTTTATATTTCAGGGGGGATTTAGGATATCAAAGCCTCACACTTTCAGAACCAGGCATCACACGTATCCACGGCTGCTTTCATGGTCTTCCCTCGTGGGCTCAGCTGTCACTGGATGCTGTGCTGAGAGCAGAGCATCCTCGTGGTTTGTACGGGTTGAAATCCTGTCTCCTGTTGTGATGTGTGGTTTTTTTTTTTTTTCAGCTCAGATCCTCTCTTGCTTTTAGAAAACCACGTACTGCCAAGTGTCCTTTCGGGCTCTGGATGTTCCTGCTCGCCTTTTTTTGAAGGAGGGATGCGGTCATGAGGCACTTTAAATTCAGAGAATTCCAGTCTCACACAGTCTATTGACTGTTGTTCATCGCCTGCAGGTTCATTTGTCAATTACTTTGATTTTTTTTCAGCCGGCTGAGCTGTTAATTGGCAGCAAATTGCGTTTTTAAACACTGCTTCAGGTTGATATTATGCAATAAAATCGATCAGCAATAAGTCGATCAAACGAAATCACAAATACAAATCGAAAACAACGTTGAACTCATTTGAGAGGTGCCAATCAACACAGGAGGATAAACCACAGGGGCCGAGCCAGCGCGCTAACTAAACATTTACCATAGAATATAACACGAGGATCCGCTCGCTTCATCAAACACTGAATATTACAACGTATCCCACACTGCATTGTGTTGAGCTGGATTAATTTGATGTTACAACACGCTTTGAGCTCTGAAGATCCCCCCGTATGAGGACAGCACGGATGAATAATGAATCACTGGTTCCTCTGTATCTTCAGGGCTGTGAAGCTTCATGGATCTGTTGTTTTCAATATACAGAACAGAGTCTGCAGCAGAGACTCAAAACCGTGTTTGGGAAAATTAATAAATCAATTTTGCTGCCACTAAAGGATAATTTTAATTATTATGGTTTTACTACCAGCAGAATGAACGTCCTCATCATTCAGACATTCTTTTGTTAGAGGTGAAGCAAGCTTCTTCTCCTTCTTCTCCTTCTTCTTCTTCTTCTTCTTCTGGTCTGAACGTTGCAACAGAGCCGATCATGATTTGTTTGATCTGGATCCAAACTTTTTGTTTGGACTAAATTTCTTTCACATCTGTTTTGAGTCAGGGTTGAAATGAAAGCATCTTAAGACCTATAGAGTTGCATGAATACGTAAAGATTACACTGATATAGAAGTGACTCTCCTCTGGTCTAGAGAGTTAAAGTGTTTACAGGGACTGCTGCAAAACCCAAGCATCTTAAAAAACGGAGGGGGTGTTCTGGAGCTTTTTCCTCGTCACCTGAATGTTTGAGAAGCTCCTGCGGTCCGAGGCGTCTTCACCCGCAGCTTTACGACTAATAACAACTAGAATATGTGTGAAATACCTGTTTGTTATAATATCATCAGGATGAACTCTTGATGAGAACCTGAGAGGAGTTTCTAAGTTTTCTGGATTTCTGTTTTGATCCAGTTTCTTTGGCTTTGATCTACTTAACTTTTGGAACGATCTCGTTGCTCCTCTCCTCTCTGAATGCTATTATCAGATCATAAGGATTCAGAGCGGAATGCTGCTGACGCCAGCAAACTAAAAACTCTTGCACCTGTCAACTAATTTGCAGCAAAGATTTTCCCTAAATCATCCACAAACCCTCTCTCCCATCACAATTAGGCTAATGCCGGGTCGCAAACACATTTCAAATTCTATTAGATGAAGATTTAGTGCTGCGACATGAGAAATACACTACTGATTATTGACCCGCTTATCAAACGACTAACTGGCAAACGGATCAGCAAAATACAGCAGACACGTCTCAGGGCGTCGATCATCGATCTTGGCGCACGGCTCTTGAAAGCACGGCTTTCCGGGGTCGACCCAGATCCTCGGAGAAAGCTGCAAACAGACACAATTAATATTAGATCCATTTCCACGCCCTGCCAGTGGCCATTGACCGCCTCTTCCAGTCCTGCTCAGGGGCTTTTGACTTCTGAGAAAAGCACAACATGATTCACTCCCACACCTCCGTTTCCACCACCCCCCCCACCTCCGCCCTCCGTCCTTTCTTCCACACGCCTGCACATGTCATTTTCATCAGACACGTATGTGGCTCTCAGGGTCTTTCAGAGATGCTGCCTGTCCTTCACAGTCTGGCCACGGATGAACGCTTCCTATCTGTTCATAGTTTCTTACCGTTGCTCTAGAGTCCGTCCCTCTATCATTCCAAGGCAAATTTATTTTAGTCAGAGCAAGAGGAGGGTAGATAGAGGAAATCAATCACGGAGCCGTTAATTATGATGAGTCAAACAGAATAAACAAAACTCCATATGAGCTCTTCTCCTCTGGATGAAACAGCTGCACTTGGCTCTGAGTGGTTTTGGGGATGAATGGTGGGGATTGTTATTTTGTGTGTGAGTGGGCTTGTGTGTGTTTTATGTCGTGTGCAGTGTGTGGAGGCAGCTTTCATGTGACACCCTGCTGCAGAGAAATCAGAGGAACAAGAACTCACACTTTCTCTTTGGTCTCTTTTTGTTCTCGTCAGAGCGAGTGTCCGTGTGTGTGTGTGTTTGTGTGTCCGTGTGTGTGTTGACAGAGTGAGGATAACATTTGTGAAAAGTGTTGGTAATAAGAATTAAGTTAAACGTAATCAGGTCAGTCAGTTGGTTTTTAGTTTTTGAAAAATACTAAGAATTTGCAGGATTTGTAAACACGTCAACAAACATAACTTGTTAAGCAAAAATGTCTATGAATCTAATTTTTAATCTGTCAGAACTTTGTAATAGTTTATGGACTTAGTCAATTCATGAGGTCTGAGGTTGTGGTTGGACTGTTGTTGTTTTATAGAGAATGATCCGTATCGTTGAACCGAAGAACAAATGTTGGTGTGTTGTGGCTTCACTGGTGTGAAAGATGAACTGTGAGATACCAGACAGAGACAGAGCGTCTCATGTCCTGCAAGGGACAGCATGGTGGACAATATGCAATTAAATCTTATCAGATATGTTTCTGTGTGTGTGTGTGTGCGTGTGCGTGGGTGAATGTACCAACCAAACACAACCAGTGGTTCAGCATCATTCACCTGATTTCACCTCCTTCCATCATTATTTACGACGTGCAAACAGTCCTCATATCTTTGGAGGTTTCACTGTCCAGGATGATGTTTCTTCCACCGCTGGTCTCTCCAAGAACTTCTGGAATCGAGGAGAGGGGACAGAAACTAAACCAGAGCGATGTGTTTTCTCTGGTGCAGGAGAAATGAACCGAACTGAAGTTGTGAACGTGACCTAAAGCCACAACATGCCACAGTAAAGCACCGTCCTGGTCAGAAGGTGAGAACCGCCGGCATTGAAATCTGACGAAGGATTTGCTGCCCGGTGAAGCAGATTACAGCAGATTCACATGTTTACACAAAAGCTGAACATTCATTTCTCAAAAGTTAAATAAAGAGAATTCTAGTTAATCTGCCCGAAAGTCCCGGACGCTTTGTGTGAGACGTGGGAACAAGAAAAGACATTATCTTGGTCTCCTCTGAACGTGTTTCGAATCCCAGGCAATCATCCCGTGTCTGAAGGATTTGTCCTTTAAAAATACTCGGCAAGATATTTTGGAAGTCTTTCTTTTTGCACTCAAACTCGGATAGGTTAATGTACCGATGTGTCAGGCTGGTATTTCATGTATCTGTAATCTATCCATCACCGTTCCCCCTCCCTTTACAAATAATAGCAATCACGGTCTCATCTCTTATTTACTTGGAGAGATAGAAGTGAGATCCTGAGAGACAGCGGTGGAGAGACGGAGCGGTGGGACACAAATTCTCTTCAGAAATCAGATACGCTCCAAAAGCATGATATTCCAGAAAATATGAGGCGCTCGCTCGTGCTATTGAGATGAATGATACCTCCACTTCACCGCTGAGAGGGAGGGGGCCGGAATATCCCCCAAAGAAAAGGTAATGCATTGATGCCCGCGTGTTTATTTTGCTTCTCGATGTGAAATTTCTAACAGTGATTTTCCACACGAGCGAGCGGTGGCCTCTGAAATGATCTCCTCCGTGCCGTCAGCAGACACACAATCTGCAGACAGTGGGGCAGCTTTCATGACATGCAAATTAAACACACCTGAATTGATTCTCGCTGTGGAAATCCACGGCGCAGCTCCTCTCCACAGCTGGACATGTCTCCTGTCAAGGGGATCCAGATGTTTGACACCGATATCGGCTAAACTGTTCGTGTGTGATTTGATTTCTTGAGGAAATGTCTTTTAAATCCGTAACCGTCCCTACGTCTCACTGTGACAATGTCAGACGTCGTGCCCTTGAGTGTAAGAGTTTGCTCTTATGCACTTAGTAGATATGACACGATTCTGTTGTGACCTTTCACTCATGTCCACGTAAGAAAAGCTTTAGTGCGTGTGATTCTTTCAGGGGATGAAAGTCATTATCAATGACATTTAGATCCAGAAAATGGCTCAAAACCAAATAAGTTAACAAACTTAACTAAATGCTTGAATGTATTGGATGTCAATAGAGGAGAGGACTCATCGGTCTTCTCCCTCCATCTGTCCCACTTCCCCTCCAGTGTGGACGAACCCCCTCCAGGGCTCTGCAGAGTTTCCCAGTGGAGGCTTCTTGTCGTGGACGTTACCGATTGTGTGTTTTGGAGCATATCTGGTGATTGACATCACTTCTGCCTCCTTAGCTGATGACAGGGGGGAAGGAAAACGGAGGAGAGGAGGTAGAATCAGCCGAGAGACAGACAGACCCAGTGGGTGGTCTGAAAGGTTCTGGGGCTAAATCAAACGCCACGTGGATCTAGATCTAAACCATCCTCCATGTTTCCTTCACTGTGCAGATGAATGTATTCTTCACGCCATTTGATGAATGAGTCGGGAATCCATCGCTTTGGGTCGAGGAAAGTCAGTCAATCTGCATTGATGCGCCGCAACAGTGAAGCTGCTGCCTGTTGAATTCCCTCATTAACCTTTTCAGAACCGGAGCAGGTCAATTTTTTACAGGTAATCTGGTGTTTAACACTCTGCTGCCTGAAGGGAGAACCGAGTGACTTCACATCCTGGATGACGCACCGCAGGGACGACTGTCATTCCATTGACTGGACGTTTGAAGAGCGAAGAACACGGATCAGTTCCGATTCTGATGAATCTGTACTGCTGCGATCGGTGCCCACAAGTCTGGGGGCGTGAATTTAAAACGGCGAGTCACCTACCAGCCAATCAAAAGAAAGGGTTCCTCGCTTCTTCCTTTTCCACCAATGTGGAGCAGGTTGTGTTTGGCTTTGACCTTTAGTTAAACCAGTTGCAGGGATCATGTGTCCACAGAGCGATCCTGTGATATGGTTGCTCTCCGTCATGTGTTTGTGCAAAACATGGATTCAATCGTAATATTTCTATGATCATCTTAAAGTCCTTCAGTTAAACTTATACTAATACTTTTCTCATTAAATGGAAGAAGTTCTCATGTGACTACACTTTAGTCTTCTTCTTCTTCTTCTTGATAACATCTCTCCACCCTGATCAGCGTATGTTAATCGTGCCTGTGTGAGTGAGTGACGGACAAGGTCGTCTCCAAAGGCAAAGACAGAGCCACACATGTGGTGTTCTGCTGGCTGCAGCACTCCTGCACGCCTCTGTCACTGTGATGGATCTCCTCCACCTGGCTCCTCCCTTTGCTGGCTGGGAGCAAAGGTGTGTGTGTGTGTGTGTGCATTAATCCGCTTGCAGTCTCTACACTCCTGCACTAAGAGACTTAAAGACAGAGGAGAAGAGGTGGAGGAGGATTTGGGAGTATCAGGTGGATATTTGTATACACTGATAGCTCTACATAGGTCATTAATTTAATCATTTTGTGTGTATGTATGGTGTGTGTGAGTGTGTGTCTGCGCTCATGGCTGCAGTCAGGGCGATAAAGCAGGAAGTTATGGCCGCCGGAGAGAGCTCCTTGTGGAGTCTTGGACGTTTATTGCATTCGCAGGCATGGCCGGAAAAACAGAGGAGGGAGGGAGGGAGGGAGGTGACATCGAGTGTAGAGAGTTCGCCAAGAGTGGCTGGTGAAGGAAGACGTATTGACAAAGTCTGACAGACGCAGAGAGACGAGGCTTCAGGAGAGTGGCAGACAAAGAGAGACATGGAGGTAGAGAGGGAGGCGACAGAGGGGGAGTGAGATGAAGGGAGGGAGGAAGACGTGACGACAGTTTTGTGGCTTGTATGAAACAGTTTGTCATCATCGGTCAATGTGCTCTGACTGACTTCTGCTGCTCCCGCTGTGTGGCTGCTTGCAAAGCTTCATGCTACAGACTCACTCCACGATGATGCCCAACAGGCCAATCAGCAGAAGTGGAGATGACACCGTGACTCAGCCGCTCTCCAAACTCCCAAACCTTGTTAACAACAATTTGAAATGGCTGTTGTCGCTATAAAACTGTGCGTTGTGCTGCATCTGAACGACCTACTTCCTGTAAGTGTACTTAAAATGACATCTGCCTGTTGTCTGACCACACAGAGCGGCCGCCGTGCCAAACCGTTGCTTCAGTGAATTTTATAGACTGAATTAAGATGATGCATCTGTCGCTCATTCACAAAGACGCTGGTGCTTTTAGAAAATGGAAACTGCCGCTGGGACATTAAAACCGGTTTAGTCCTTTAGTTGAGGTTTTCACATTTACTCTGAACTTTGAAACAGCGGAGAAGAAGCCGCCACCTAACAACAACAACACGGTCAGACGTGCGGCCGGGTTCTTCATCAGAGCAACAGAGAGCGAGTAAATATGAGCCTGTTTGTCTCTCGTATACTCATGCACACGTCTGTGCTGCTGTCACATCGCTCCTCTGCTCTTATTTGTATTGATTGTGAGTGTGTGTGTGAGAGAGAGAGAGAGAGAGAGAGGGAGAGAGAGGGAGAGTGGGTTCTGGGCATCTCTGCTTGTTGATTTATAATTCTGTTCAGGAGAAAGTGAGAGCGAGAGAGAGTAGAGCACAGGAAGAAGAGTAAATATAGAGAGTAAATGAATGATAGATGGTCAGAGAGAGGGAGAGAGATAGAGACCAAGGGTTAGATAAAGAAACAAGTTGCAAGAAATTGAGACAAGAAGAAGAAATAAGAAATGCAGACAGAGATGGAAGCTCAACTTTCTAGCTTCTCTGATATATGAGGCGGCTGTGGTAGGTGGAAGCTGTGTGAGGAGGGAACGGCAGCCGCTTCGTTTACTTCACTGTGCTTGAATATATTTTATTTCGCCCTCAGGCTGTAATATTATGTTGCTGTGTTTGTGAGCAGGGTGTGGTGGATTTTATAGAATTCGGGCCCCGTGGAAAACAGATTTACTCGCTGTCATGTTTGTTTTTACTCCGGCCTCGGCGAGGCACAGAGGAAAAATCAAGGTTTGCAGATGTTATGAGTGTTGTTTACTGTCGACTGACACCAAATCAACGGGTTAATATCAATGCAAATGTGACAAACACACACAAAAAAAAAACAGTGAGCATCGCAGTGCACCTCCACTAGCTGCTGGATAAATGAGATTAGAACCGGTAGCGTCCCGTTAGCTTAGACAATCACAGTGTAAAAGCTGAACTTTGCTAACTTTCTGCTCCTCCAGCACTAAATAAACCTTTAGAACTCACAGTGGCCTCTCAGTGACCCGGGCGTGCTCTGTGTGCAGCTGATGCCCCGCGTCTGATGGGATTCCAAATGTTAGCTGGTGGCTCTAAAGGAAAGTGCTGGTTATGTTTTGCTGTTGCCTAACGACAGCTGAAAGCCTGTTTAAAGTGTAAAACCTTTCTGATGAAAGCTGAGCAATTCTGATTTCAGTGTTATGCACTTTGAAGGACGAGAACAATCCACGGTGAGTGTGCAAACTTCAGACATAAACCTGGGAGACGTGCGCTGTGCTGGTTTCAGGGGAATGTTCATACAGTTGTTTTTATTGCCTCAGTTAGTACTTTAGGTTTTTGCTTCAGGGATTATTGCTCAAATGGTGCTTGTTTCATAAAAAATAATAATAGTACATTCTGGAACATGCCCTCTGCAAAAAGGATGTTTGTAGCTAAGACACAGTCCCAGATGTATTTCCTGAATATTAAAAAATGTGCATTATGTAAATGCACAGCATGCAGTGTGATTCAAGTTAAGTTGCACTGTAAAAGTACTGCATTCTTAATGTTACCTTAACTCTGAGCCATGCATCATACCCTAATTTCACATCTGATCATGTGCAGCTTTGCAAGTTAATCATGCAAATCAGTTGTTTCTGCAAAATATAAAAAAACCCAAAAACTAATGCAGACGAAAACACAATCCTCCAATAAACAGAGTCCCTCAAAGACCACGTCCATTTCAAGATGTCCTACAGAGACAGCTAATTGTTGTCTCATCCCTCTCTCTCTCTGTGTCTCTCTCCCTGTATGATGTGATTAGAAGCCCAGAGCCATTGGTGCCACAGAGCGAGGACAATCGAGTCTGTCCCAAAAGTAATAGCTTCTTCTCGACTTAATTAAGAAACTCACTCTCCATTCCATGTAAGCAGGGTGTGTGTGTGTGTGTGTGTGTGTGTGTGTGTGTGTGTGTGTGTACAGATGTGGCAGCGTGCCCATATATCTGTGTCTTGCTGTGTGTGGATTACATATTTAAAACATCTTGTGAAACTTGTGATGTGCAGGAAATGTGCCTTTTATTCACTTTGCCCCTGCATGGAGAGCGACAGATGTTTGATGGTGTATGAATAGTTCAGATTAGTATTTTGTAACATGCACCAGTGGCATCATGTATTTTTTAGGTGGACTTTTTGTTTCTTGGTGACAAGGTTGAAAACTTTGATTTTCAGGACTCTCAAACTTTGGTTTCTCTTCGAGTAGAAACAGAGAATCTTGTCGTGAGAATAGAAATAACTGTCTCGTCCCTGAGGTAAATGTTTAACGCACAAAGCAGCTGTGCGACACAGAAGAACGGGCGATACTGATGTGAAGGGCAGATACGAAGTTTGTTTTAATCGAAAAAAGCTTTTCGCTGTAAGAGAAGCATCTTGATGACCTTTTATAAAAAGAGTTTGCCGAGCACAGCTGCTCCCTTTCAGCATCAGACAGCTTCCCAACCTCGAGCCGCCCAGAGCAACCTCATAGCTCCGCTGCACCAACCGCAGGTTAAGTGGTTCACTCACAGGGACCTCGTACGGATCATAATTGCTGATGTAGTGGAAAAACTCCAACCTGTGGTGGAACACTCTCAATGTTCCCTATTACTTTCTGTATTTGCATGTTGCACTGTGGGTATTTATTCCTATGGTCCATCAGGTGCACGTACACGCAGGCCGCATCAGAGGATCAATACTTTGGATTTTCTCCGAGTCTCTTGGGAGCAACAACCTTTTCATTTTATCAACTTAGTTTGAATTTCCAATGGAATCAAGTCAGAAGTTCCAACACTGACGGTTCTGAAATACGACTTGATTAAAGATCCCATTAAATTGCACTGCGAGTTCTCTAACGAGGTTTCAGACTGTATGAATGAGGTTCATCTGCACAAGACTCACAGGCTTTTACAGTCAGGATCCTGGATAACCTTTACAATTGTTCCAACCAGATTAAGGACAGAATGTAAAAGTGAAATGGAACATATTTAACCTGCCTCTTACTCGTTATTATCCATAAACCTGGGAATGTATTATATGACCTGCACATCAATCGTCCACCTATAGATAAAAAATGTTTATGGCTATGTGGTGGAACGATGTGTGAATAGTGTATTACCTGCTGCGGCATCTAAACGGAGAAAACAACAAATGTATGTGACAGGGCTAGTTATTTCCAACCACAGGGATTAAACTAAGTATTTTACTTCCTGCTGCCACGGTCAAAGAGTGTGAAATGTGGCCACATCCTGGACGTAAAGAGTTCAGTAAATAAATGTGAACATTATTGAGATTAAGCTGTCAGATAGGACAGAGGTATGGGCTGTGCCAACATATAGATAGTCTTATTATACGTATACTGCCTCTTATACTGCTGGGTGACATGATAAAGAGATATTGCTGCTGTGTGACTGAGCCGGTGGAAAATCAAGTGATGGAGCGCTGGACGCAGGAACCGCAGCTGCTGGGTGTGGGATTATATCCTGTCATATTTCGGCCTTGTGTCCCAGGAGACTGTGCAGTGTGGACGTTGGGTTTACCTGCATGCAGCTCAAATAGATCGCAGTAAGCACGGTTCAACGCTGTGTACATTTGAATATGTTTTCACGAGGGAATGCAGACTTTAGCTATTAGCTCAGAAATGGAAAGCGATGGCTACAGCAATCAAAAGGGAAAATTACAGTGGTGTGCAAGAAGCTGTTGCTGCAGGTGATTGTGATATGCATGAGGCCAAATTAACACACTGCATGACACATCGCTCACGTGTCACACAGACACCTCCGGGCGTGACCTCCGTCTTCTCAGGACAGAGTTCGACCTCTGCGAGGTTTCCTGACGTCTTGTGCAACGACTTCATCTGCATTCTAAAATGAAAAAATGGAGAAATTACTGTGAAGATATACAACACAATGTTGTCTGATTTTGGAAGTGTCTTCGTCTGCAGAATAAAGTGTTGCTGAGAGTCACTTGACCTGAATACAATCCAGCTCTGCATGTGTGATGAGGCTTTCGTCGACGAGACCAATCATCCTGAAACAATTACTCAGGATGTAAAGGTGCTAAATTAATCATAAATAAGAAACTTAAGTCAGTAACCTTTAGTTTCATAGCACTTTTCAAATAAAAAGCAGTTTAGCAGGGATGAATAATGAATACGACTGATGAGCCCACGAGCAAAATCATGGACACAAAGTTTTAAAAACAGTTTTTGGAGTTTTTCTTCCGGATAATCAGCTGCTGTATTCTCTCTCTCACTCTGACTCGTTCACCAGAGCAGCAGAAACAGACACAACATAAACTTATCAAAAGCCCAAACTTTCGTGTCAGCACTGTCCTGCAGAGGCAGAATCGTGACTTGCAGCTGCTCTCGAGATGTTTGGAAGTAATAATAAAAGCAAGACCGGATTTATTAGTATGAGCAGCAGCAGCAGCACCATTCACATTCACATTAGCAGCCAGTTGGTGATTATAATCTCCAGCGTCAGAATGCAGCCTGCAGGGACACAAAGCCAATCCAGAGAAAGTGTTGCTGGAGCTATCACCTGGAGAGTAATGAATTTCTCCACTATAGAGCCAGATGGCCAGGGGACGGGATGAGGCCTGATACTCGCCGCCATTTATTTGGCGAACCCCGGAGGTATCCTGGGCACGCAATCTGAGTAGAGAACAGGAGGAAGTGGAGGGACTTTACGGGCCAGGCCGGGCTGACTGACACACGGACAGATTAGCAGTGGTCGCGGGCCTATCTGCAGCGAGCAGGTGTGTTTAAAACGAGCCACCGGAGTGTGTGTGTGTGGGCGAAGAGCAGGATAAAAAAAAAAAAAAACAGCTAGCATCAGATTTCCATGATTAGCCTCGTGTTGACTGCGGAGCTATCTTGACACGCTGCCATTTTGTTTTGTTTGGCCGTACAGTCGTTGCACGGAGGTCTGTTCACACACACGTCTATCTGTGCCATGCCACGCCACACCAGGCCAAGTATCTGCAATGCAGTGGCAGCCATGGCTTAGCTCTGCTGCCTCGGTGCAACACCCCTGAGTGCACACACACACACACACACACACACACAAATAAGAAAACATACACAAGCATTAGACGGAATTTTCCAGCTTCTGAACCTTCACTTAACGGAGGGATCATTCCCGTCAATCCCATCTCCTCTCTCATCTACTTTCCCTAACCCTCCCAACCCCACTGCTGTTTGCTTTCTCTTCTCATCCACCCATCCCTCGCTCTATTGACCAGTGAGGCCACGCTGTCCGTCTCCCATTGATCTGAATACAGAGTTGGGTGGGGGAGACACGTCTCTCAGTATGGCATGAAAACAAAGTGATCATGCAGGCTGCCTCCCTGCAAATCCATTCGTTCAAACTTCTGTGAGCTTTCACCGAAGAATTCCTGGAATTCTTCGATGCTTTACCTTTTCATACCTGTCTTTGTGTTTTTATTAACTCATCTCCTATGGAGGGATTTTAAAAAATACAGCCCGTCACTGGTGCCCTTATCTCAAAAGAGCCTCGGTATCAGTGAGGGTGATTTGGTGGATATTTATTGGACAGCTGTAGAAGAGTGCGGATGAGACAAGAGAGAGAGGGAACGTGTGAGAGAGCGAGAGGGTGCGGCGCCGTTATCTTTATTGGATCGTGCTGTGCAGTAATGATATCCTCACACCGGCGTACGCACCGTGTGTCTGACGCCGCAGCTACAACCCTGCCTGGCACAAACAGCTGTGGCTTCTCTGAGTCGGGCGGGGGACGAGAAGGTGAATCTGAGAAACGGGATTATTTTTAATCTAAGAGTTGCAGCACGACGGATTTTAAACAACGCGTCTGATAAAAAACCAACAGAAAGAAGAAATTCGATTCGTTTGTTAACATGCTTTTAACTTTGAATATGCTTTTATCATTTAGTATGTTGTCATGCACACGTCACGTTACTTCCTGCTGATGTGTACAGTAGATGCAGAAGCTGTGTGTTTTCTTCGCTCTTTCTTGGGAAAAATAAGGAAATTGCCGGTGACCCCGCTTGTGGCGATGCGGCGCTGCAGATGGGCAGCTACACTCAAAATGATTCTGGAGCAATAAGTGGGGTGAAAAAAAGAAAGGAGGACAGAATGTGTGTTTTTTGACCTTTATTTATGGAGGGATTGTTTGCTGAGCGTGTCCGCGCTGCCTCCGAAAAGTCCTTTTTGATTAGGGAGGCTCCAAACTGAGTGAAGTGAACCAGAAGTATTTAACTGGCAGCCATGATGGAAGCTTGTGGAATCCTTTAAATGCTCCGGATAAACGCTGTGATTCAGGGTTGGGTTTGTTGTCCCTGTTTGCTGAGAAAATGCAGCGTCATCCTTCATGAAAGGAACGAAGATATAACTAAATTCTATCCTGAATTTCAAACTGAAATCCATTGTTGAATCATAATATTTTTTTAAGAATGAAACTGAAAACCAATTATAACTGAGCTAAAATATTTGTTTATCATCTGCGGAGGTGAGAGTACGAACTGCAGATGTTCTGGATGAAACATCTGTTTGAGGAACAGAACCACCTGATGCTTCGTGGATGTGTTGTTCATGAACATCTCCAGTATGCGCCATCAGATGGCTCAGACAGTGTGCTGCCAATTACTACACAGCCTGTGTATTAAATAAATAAAAGATCATCTGCTTTAAATGTGGCGCATGACCGTTTCGTAAATATCAAGTTCACATTTTTAATTATCACACCACAGGCACAGACTGCAACCGCTGCTTCAACCAGTTTCACAGTCGGTTGTTCGTAAACTCTAATTTTGCAGAAATTCCACAATAATGTATAAAATACAATTAGAATAGCTGCCGACTGAAATCTGTTTGCACCGATCTGCACAGCTCAGGAAATGACACCGAGGCTTCAGCCCATTAAACGACCATGCCATCCTCGGTGTACTTTTCACACAGGGTGACATGTCACCTCCAATTATTTCTTTCCCTCAATTAGCTCAGGTCTCACTCGTCTCCAGATACAGTGTGAGACAACTCGGTTAATCAGGGAGAAAGTTTTACTGCATTCCAGTTGGTTGCGAGCGATCGCACCCCGGCTACACAGAACGTCAGGTGAGGACAGCTGCTCCAGACGATGTAGCGAAGCTCAGATGTATTTTAATCTGAAACTCATACATCAGGTATTAGTTCTGCCGCTGCCGTTCTATATCCACACAAGGAATGGATTCCACGAGTCCCGACTGTGTGACTAATAATAAAGTACCTTTATGTCTCACACGGTTCTATTTGAACGCGGAGAGTCTTGCGCGCTCTTGTTCACACATGTTTGGTAACGTTTGATGTGCCGCTGTTTTGATCTGTTGGTGTTTGGGCCCTTAGATCCGAAAAAAGGCAAATCTTGATGCCACAGCACAATAATTGGATTTGGTGGTGTACTTTCAACTTTGCAGCAAAAGTTCCTGTTTTTGTCATCCCGTGCACAACGTGCGGAATCGTTTGGTGGAAGTCGAAAGGTCTGCAGAGTCCTGACCTCAGACTTTCTTCCTCTGGCCAGAATCCTTCCCCCTAAAATTGAATACATAAAGAAGGTTGGGCCGCTCTGTGTGGCAGATTGAGGTCAGGTTAATTGCAGACTCTAAATTCACTGAAGGTGTGAATGAGAGTGTGCGGCCCCGTGAAATGCTGACGACAACTCCAGTGTGTGTTCCGCCTCTCGCCCAGAGTCAGATTGGACTGGCTCCACCTCCCCCTGCAACCCTCACATGATAACTGGTATAGATCCCTGATGGATGAATGGGTGCAGCTTTAGAGCTTTCTGCTGTGTCTGTGCAAAGTGATTGCACCGCAACACTAATTTCTTACTGATCCATTTATCTCAAAATCTACACTCGGATGCAGCAATAATCGTGTTTTCGTCTTGTTTCCTGTCTTCTCTGTTGTCCCTCTGCCTCTGGTGGCCAATCAATGAGGCCGGGACGAGGCTGCCAGAGACCTCTGATATCAGCTAGCCGGCCTCCGGAGCGGAGGACTTGCAGGCGGACAGTCAGTCTGCCACTCTGGAAGTGCATGATCCACGAAGGACACCATCACTTGTCCGCCCACGGGACTGTCACACACGTCCTTGTGTTGGTGCACATGCATGTACACGGAGAAATAGTGTAAAAAATGAACAGTGCACATTGTGTCAGTGCAACACAATCACCACGTCAACACTTCAGTTTCACTGATTATTGGCTAATCAGTGTTTTGTTGGTAATTGTTAGCGCTTGATGAAATATGATTGTTATTGTGCTTTGGCATATTTTGTTGAGTTGGACGCTTTTTTAAAGGCAATTAATAGAAAACAGAGACTGCAACCCGAGCAGAGAGAAGCATGGTGTTTCCACCTGAAGGAGCTGTTTCAGCCGGACTGCAATATTCTAGGTGTTTTAACAGAAACTATCCTCCCAGCATTCATTAAGGTCGCAACACAAATGGATGAGAGGCAAACAAGCGGATCTAAGAGGAGTTGTGAAGAGCAGCTATGCTCTTGAATCTGGACGTGTCCTCTCCTACATCATTTTTAAGGTCAATATTTGAATTACTTGATAATACATTTGCTTACCTCATAGATCTGAACCCACTGTTCAAACTCCCTGGAAGCCCGACCAATCAGCAAGCTCGTATTTATCCCAACCCACCGATCTGGAAATGGTCGGGACATTCGGAACGTGTGTCTGTGGTGGACAGGACACCCAGACTTAAAATAGTAGTGTGACATGTGCAGAGAACAGATCTTGATATTTGAATTTGTTTTTATATATTTACTCTGTGTGTTTCCTGGTGATTGGATTAACATCAGTGTGGATCTCTCTTCCAGCTCTGAGTCGTCTGAACGCGTCATTGTCAATGTTTGAAGTTCAGAAAGGTTCTGATTGATCTTCTCCATCATTAAAATGTGAACATAAAATGGCTGCTGCCCGTTAACCACTACAACCAAGCGGTGCCTTGATGCAAAGTTAAAAATCAGCAGGTTCCTATTCTCGCCTGCTTCTGCTCGTGTTAAAAGCAGGGAGATGAAAAGAAGGTGAAAGGACGATGGAGGGGAAGGATTTTGAAGTGCAGCGTTGTGTTATCCAGCGCCTGATGGTTTATTGATCCCTCGTTCTCCCCTCACAGCGTGGCAGACTAAATTGGACTGTTTTCTTCTGCGCTGATTGACGTCTGCCTTCTGTGAGCAACGTTTTTCCAACTTGCAGCGAGATGTTCGGCTGACTGAAATTATTTTTTCATTCGACTCTGGCATCCTCTCTTAAAGTGGCACAATTCCTAAAGCGCGCACGGCGTCTGAGGTGACGGGTGACGAGTGCGGAGCTAAACAACCTACAGTGAATTGTGACAACTGTGTCAACAAAAAAACAAAGGGAGAGGACGACAAATGGCGCTTCTGTCAAGCGGCGCAGCTCGGTCCAAGCATGAAATCATGTCTGGAGGGAAACCCTTTATGTTCGAGGGAGAAAAAAAGAACTTGTAGTGCAAACAATGACACTTAGTGATCGTGGCCTTAGTTTGTGTGTCTGTGTGCGGAAGATGTGGCGCTATAAGCTCAAGGAATCACGTCAGGACATGTCGCATCGTGAAGTCCCTTTTCATCCATTGTGAGTTTATCTTTCGAGTTGGTGGCTGCACACAGAAAGAAATGCGCCTTTCAAAATGAACCTCGTCACGTCCTTGTGAATCCACGCGAAGCTTTAAAAAGGTCGATGTTGCAGTGTGGTGTGGTTCCATGTTCATGCTTTTATCGTCTCAGTTTGTAAAATGTCATTGTCGTACTCAACACCTCCAATGTAAAATTGATCTCCTCTCTCAGTTTATAAGCTGAGACGATCAGAGATCCATGTTCGGAGCTTGTTATCCTTCACATAATTACAGTGAATCATAAAGTGATGTGAGAATACGAACCCCTGCTTATGTTGCTATCAGCTCCTGAGAGCTCCGTTTGAAATGTTTTATTATTACAGACCTGCTGTGAGATCAAACTGGACTGAATCCTGCTCCTCCATCAGTTTTCTGCACGGTTTACATTTTCTGCTTTGTGGGTGAGGGGGCGTCAGCTTCCTGCTCGATGCCACCTCGACGGGAACAAACTGAAACTGTCCCGATGCAGTCGACCTTTAAACCTGTTGAAAGAAAAGCTGACAAAAGTGATGTGGAGTCACGTCGACCTTCACAACCGGCTTTGAATTCTGATTAACTTTAATATTGCTGTTGATATTTTTAGTTTAATTTATTTAAAGTTATTCAGTGTTCCGTGTTCACAAAATCAAGAAACTCACCAGACTCTGATTTTATTGACCTGAGCATAGTTCAAGCTCCAGAATCCTACATTTCCCATAATGCAACAAGAGTATCTCCTCTTGACGTAACCGCATCATGTGTTTCACCTTAACAAAGTGCTGCAGTTGTGGTTTTAAATAAATGCATTTGCATTTAAAAGTTACAGACTGCCTGAACTTCGTCCGACCATGTGACGTCCTTATCCAATCAAACCACCCCCTCAGTGCTGACTCAGTTCTCGACCTGACCCGCCCTCTCACACCAGTCGGTCTTTCATCAGCCAATTACCGAGAGTTCCTGAAGATCCCCAGAGTCAAATCATCTCCCAGCATCTCATAACTTAACTCAGCCACCCGGCCACACTCATTTCTCATACAGCTGATTAAGGGATCCGAGGACGTCCTGAAATTACTCACCCGTCGTGGAACCTTTCTGTTCCCTCCCCAAACACATCTGATTATTAATCTCTGTTTATCTCCTGGTTGAAACGTCTTCAGTTCGTTTATTCGGTTGTATCTTCCACAGGCCATCGAGGGAGGAATTAATCTGAGTTTTTTTCTTTACCGAAGCGTAAAGTTCTCGTGACTGTTCATCCAGTTACTTTAGAAAACACGGCCGAGGATCAGCTAATGAGCCCTGAGAAGACTTATTCTTCATTTGTGAAAAACAAAGGAAACGTTCAGCAGCCTGGTCTGATAATAATAATAATAATTATAATAATGATAATATCTGAGGTGCGGTCCTGAATACTTTCCCTCATTTGAATTCATCTCTTTAGTCTTTTAAATGATCCCTTTGTACGCACAGAAATGCCCATAGCGCCATTTATTCCAGCCGTATTAATTTCAATTAACAGATCCTGCGTTAAGATCCAGTGAGCAGATCCACACACCGTCCAGAATCAGCCATGCATGTTGTGATAAATGGCTAAGAGGAGTCGAACTCTCCAGCAGGACAACTGTGGCCACCATTAATCACAGCGGGACAGATTATTACCTGTCCTCCATCCGTCTTCTGCTGGTGACATTACAGGGTCTGAACAAACAATAGTGTGTTGGTTTTATCCTCCACGTGCAGCGTGTTAGGAGGACGCCTCGTTGTGGGTCCTCGGGTTAGTGAGCAGCCTCTGTGGGAGAAACGGGTTTGGTTCATACTTGTGTTGTTGCTGCAGCAGTGCAGGATGACGTGATGATTGTTGCGCTCTCGGACGACACTGAAGTGGATTCACTGATTGTTGGACACAAAATCCATTCAGAGTTCATCATGACTAACAAGCGTTTTCTTTGTTTGTCCTGCAGCGTCTCCGACCGTCCCTCCGCTGCACTCGGAGCATTTCAAACCCTGTCATGAAAAGGACCTGGCGTACTGCCTGAACGGTGGCGAATGCTTTGTCATCGAGACGCTCACAGGGCCCCACAAGCACTGCAAGTAAGTGATTATCTCAATGGCTCCTCTCCTCTCCCTCCTCTGCTCCTTCTTGGTGTCCTTCTTCTCTCACAGGATCCAGTAGAGCCTGCGTTGTGCTCCGAATGTCCCTGTCTCTGCTACTTTGCATTTGGCTGCTGGTGACGAGACGCTGCTGGACACTGAAGGACTTTTGCTGTTTGAATATCAGTCACTTTAAGAAAACGCATACATACGGTTAAATATCCTTTATTTGATGAATGAACATCTCTTTTGACTTGAAGGTCGAAGCCACGGAACATCTTTTAAATGTGCAGGGTGTGTCACGTGTTCGATACCTCAGCGTTGGCTCTGAGGAGTTCAAGGTGGTTGGCAGCTGCTTGTATAGTATCTGCAACATTTGCAATGGATGCCTACAAAGGCCAAAATAGACATCACACCCCCTCTCAGCATAATCCGCTTCTCTACCATCAAATACTTTTAAACATGTGTCAGTCTGAATTCAGAATGAATCTCGTGCCGTGTCTTTGCTGCAGTAAAGCTACGCTCGTGTGTCTACACATCGGAATAATCGAACAAAGGGATCAAAGGCTGACAAGTGCATTAATCTGGTGGTTTGGTATCCAGCTGACAGACTGTGAAACACATTCCTCAGAGCTGGTTCTGAAGAATACAGATGTTTATGATGCTCTGTCTCTGTGCAGTGTGTACGTACGTGTTGCCGTCTCGCGTGTGTGTCTTCGTTGTCCCAGATTTGAGAGTGGAGCTCGTGGGCACTCAGCCCGTTCAAATGTGGGGCCATTTACTAATTAAGTCCCAGAACAACTTCTTCCAAAATCTAACCGCAGGACTTCCACCTGACCTGTTTTTCAAAGAGCGTGTAGTGAACTGCCCTCCTTGGGCTACAAGTACACATCCGTATGCATGTACGCGTGCATGTGTGTGTGTGTGTGTGAGATAATGAGGGTGTTTTGTCTCAGCAATGTAAGTGATTTTCACGTTATTAACAATATATAGACAAAGTTGATCCCAAGAGATGCAGCGAAGCTTGTGCACACGAACACACACGTTATCAAGATGTGTGTCTTGACTTTTCACCCTGAATTGTTGCAGCTCTCTGGTAACACACTGAAAAAACTGTCCCTGATACATTTTATACATAAATGAATGGATGATGGATCTGCAGCTGCACAGATGTGGGAAGAATTACAACGTCTTCGAAACACTGCTCTCATTATTCCGTTGGATCAAATGGACGTACATATATATATGTATATATATATATATATATATCAATCAGAACAGAAGACAGAGAGCGGTAGACATCCGAGGTGTAGGCGGACTTCTCCCCTGCTCACTTCCGTTGCCATGACAACATAATCCGCGGACAAGCGTATAGCTGCTAAACAGCGAGGGCTTGTGAAGAGCGCTGGGACGGCCTTGAAGGCACCGTGTGAGACAAACCGCGCGTCCATGCATGTGACTGTGTCTGTGTGCCGAGGCATAGAGGAAAAATAAAAAAAATAAAACGTGCACCAAGTTGATCTTCGCTGTTTAATTGTGTGGCAACGGGTTTTCTAAAGGAAAGACACGGACCATCAAACAATACGGCATCCGCTCTGGAACTGAATAACAGCTGGCAGGATCGTGCCGTAAAACTATGACGTGGTTTTAATGCTTTGCTTAAAACATAACATTTGGACTTTGGAGTTTGAAACTCCGCAATCAAACTAATGAATCCAACTTTTGTTTGGAATTAAACCTTATATGAATATTTTATGATTTATTTCACGTTCATTTATCTTCATCAACAAAAGAGGCACAGGATCAATGTAAAATCTGATTCACGTTGTGTTTGCAGCAAATTGAGACGGATCAGGTTGTAAAAGTGTGATCAATCCAGATGTTTAATGGGGATAAGTTGCGACAGTTTGTTGCGTTGTTTGTCGCAGAGTTAATCATTTTTTATTCGTTACATGAAACTTGATCCTTTTCTGCAACAAAGACTCGTAACTCAAATATCAAGAGCCATTCGCGGCCGGTTGTAAAACAAGCACAGGATTGTCCCCCGGAGCACAGTTTAGTGCTGTCGCTGTGGGAGGGGGGGGGGGGGTTGTCAACGGGTGCAGAGACGGGGGAGGGGGGGGGGTTCAGTTTGAGTCATAGGGACTGCTGGTTCACACACACACACACACACACACACACAGTGCTTTGGGCAACATCAGGCATTCAATCATTAGTGCTGAGCTAACCAGTAAATTAGTCAGTGTGCTAAGATAATATTTTCAGAACATGGCAAGAGGCCAAGCTCAGTTATAAAAGTATGTGATGCAGAATTTGATTAATCACTTCCCCAGCTTTCCCAACGAGAACGAAAACTCTAATAATAGTTTTTCCTTTGTAATGAGTGGTTCAAATAATGTCTATTTAAATATCTTCCCTTCCTCATTCTCCTATTTGCTCTTATTCTCATTTCGCTCTTAACTTCCCTTCACTCCGGCTCTGTGAATAACACATCCACCGTTCTTTCTAATTGCCTCAGTCACTCTTCAGAGCCGGAGGGATTCAGCTTCTACCTCCTATAACTCGCCGCTGTTTGTTTATCCCGAGGAACAATGGATTTGATTTCTGCTGTGTGTATAATTCGATTCCTCCTGCTGGGGGGAGTGGGCAGAAAGGGTTGCTAACGTCTGTCTTGTTAGCAACAAGGGGCGAGATCTCCGCTCGTCTCGTTGCTCTATGTCGAGACGCCGCTCCAGATTGATAGAAAGGCAATTTCACCTGGCAGGTGGAGGTAACCGGGGGTCCAGAGGAGATCTGCCGCCAATGAGACCGGGGGCCGACACACATACTCTCTCGAGGGCAGAGACAGATACATGACACGTCGGCGTACACAAACCTTGCTTGTGTGTTACGAGCCGAGATGTTGTCCCATGCTGTGTGACGGGTCGTAGAGCAGCCGAGCCTCGTTTTCTGGAATAAAATGATAAAATCCTGCTGCACAGGTCCTGCAGGAAATGAGACAACTGTCCGCAGGGTTTAATGTGAGTAATGTGGGTAAACTTTTCACCCTCTCGCTTCACATGGAACTGCAAATGAATGGATTCGAAGTCCATGACTCGAGGATATCTGCGAATAGAAATGATAAAAGCCAATGTAGATTAACGGGCTTGATTGCTTAGTTGAAAGGAAGTGTGATGTTTACTGAGGTGCTTCGAATTCAAAAAATACAGTCTTTTCTTTTCCTTCCTCAGAAAAAGTCTCTCAACCGATGGCTTCAAATGAAAATCCCTTCAGTGGCATCTTTCACATCCCTGCTATTCATCCTCCTTCTTTTATTTTCACGTCTTCCCACTCATTTGAAAGGCCCTCAGAATCACAAAAACCCAAAAGCAACTTGCGTGAAATCATTTCAAAGATGAGAAAAGCCCAGATGACTGATAGATAGCCCGGGGGGGGGGGGGTAACATTTCCTCATTTCACTGCCCTTCAGCTAATTTTCTTGACGAGCAGAAACGTGAACTGAGCTCAGCTGGAAGACGAGTCGTGTATTTTAATCAGCAAACTACAAGAAATAAAAATTAACTTAAGAAAGATAGAAACCGTTCCTCATATGGAAAAAGCAAGACTCCTGCACATCGTTCTTGAAGGAAGCAGACAGACCTCTTCTTTTGAAACCCTCCTCGTCCGTCCCCCTGTCTCTCTGGACTCCAGTCTTTCCTCTTCCTGGTCGACCTCGGGCTTTTCCGAAGCGTTAAGTCACAGACAAGTGACACCAGATTGACTCGGGCCTGCTGCTCAGTGGAATACATAACATTACCTATCCTCCCCCGCTCACACACACACACACACACACACACACACACTGGCAAGCCAATGAATAAAGGACGCATGAAATTGGAAACATGGCAGCAATAACACACATCTAAGCTTCCAGTAAACCAGGTGATTAAAGGCAGAGGAAACAACGAGCAGACACCTGAGGCATCTGGGAGAAAAGCACGAAGGCGTATTTATGATTCCTCGAGCCCTTAACAAAACACAAGCTCAGTGTGAAGTCGACGACATGAACGTTTTTATTAAATGTGTCACATACAGACATATTCAGTTTCAGTAACTATAAATAACTACTAGAAGAAAAGCCAAACGTGTTCCCACGTGTCATCATTCATTGTATATCTAATTATTAACATGCTTTTAGATACAAGCTGGAAAATGCATCCGAAGTTCAGCTTCAACCTCGACATGCACAGACGCAAATGACCAGATCAATGCTTCCTGTCCTGTGGACGTATAAATATGAGACACTAGTCAGCCGTGGTGCCGGAGGAGACCCAACTGAGAGCTAAACATGAGAAGTGAGAGAATGTGAGGCCTTGGAAGTTTCCCCCCTCTGGACATTTTTATAAGAAGACGACGCGCAGCCACTCAAACAAAAGCACACATCCGTCGCCCCCAGAGACAGAGAACACGCAGCGGTGAGGGACAGTGAAGGGACACTTGACAGGGTCGTTGCTTTCTGTGCAATATTGTTTCTGACAGCAGGGATTCACCTTGACGGGGGGAAGCCTCGGGGGTGACGGTGTGTCAAATGGCCACTGTATAGAATTTTAAAGTGCCTGTTTGTGTCTGTGTGTCTGTAAAGTGAGCAGTGTAAAGGCGTGCCGTCGTTACAGCGGGAAAAAAACACTTAAAAATGGCAAGAACATGTTTTCTCTTCTTGTTTTCTTTCCCTCCCTCTCTCCATCTCTTCGTCTCTCTCTCTCTCTCTCTCTCAGTCCTCGTCGCCACCTGTGCGATAATAATGCCACATGAGTGGGAGCTCCACTGGTGTCTCTCTGACGGTAATAAACAAGGCTGATGCCGTGGCATGCTCTAGTGGTGGGAGAAAATTAAACCGATAAGAGATTGCACATTGTGACGAGAAGGCGCCGCTCTCAGGGAGTGAATCCTCCAGGAGGCAGAGGGGAGCACTCAGCGTGGGTATGGAAAACAGAAGCTGAGGGGGAGCCGAGGAGGGAGGAGGACGAATACAAATCAGGAAACAGGCCATGAGATCTCCGTGGTGACTGAGAGGACTGGAGAGTGTGAGCGGTGGCAGTCAAACGTCACTGTGTTCCAATTTAATTAGCACACGATGAAGGATTAATGACTCCACGGGAGCTCGTTCAGGGTTTGATGGAACGGGAATTTGTTGCCGAGGGAATCAAACAACTTATCGCTTCATATATGGACACTGGGTTGTTTACTCACTTAACATGTTTATGTCTCAACACGGAATCAAACGATCGACCTTTTGTTTAGTTTGACTAAATCTCTCGTAGCCTGTTGTTTTGGTTTCACAGCACAGTTACTGTTCTTTGCTCGGCCTCTCTACTTTTTATTATACACAACAAACAAGTTCTGCACTTTCTGGTTTAGTTGGTGGAAACCAAACTCCACATATTTACTGTACTCATATAAAAACAACCCCTCAGGATTCCAGGTGCACGCAACTTATAACGGCCTGTGGTTATTTCTTTACAGTTTTTAACGACACCTTTTCGTCCCGTAAGACATCGTCGGCCTCATCGGCAAAATGCATTCAACTGACCGAGCCCTCGGGTGGCTGTCCTAATTTTGACAGGAGCGAACAAGTACGCTTGTGACGCTGTGAAGTAGCGACACAATTAGCACAAAATGTGGTTGGAGGTCGAGGAAGGTGGAACACGGGAGGCTGAGGTGCATTTTCATTCATTCATTCGAGACACAGAAACATAGATAAGAAACGGGAAACTCACGGTCATCATTCATTTGAATCCTGACTTTAATCCCCATGTTTTTCATTTCAACCACGATGAGAAGTATTTATTTAAACCCAGAACAATAATCATAATTTGTGCCCACATGGAATCTAACCTTTACCTTTGCCACATCCTGAGAAGTGAGTTCTGACAGTTCGGACAGGAGAACTGAATGGTTGTTCAGGTTGGAGGACTTGTTGAGAGCATTTTCTTCAGCTAAGCACCAATCACCTGCACCGATTGTAGATTTACTAATTAATTCATCACTTATAAATTTGTTTTCTGCTTATTACAGTATATGGCTGCATGTTGACGACTGTGACTCGTGCTCCCCTTGCAGAGACAAATTAGTGTTAATGTCTGATTAGTGTGCGATTTCCCCTGATTGTGAATTTTCTCAAGCCGTTGCTCGATACCATTTCCTCGCCTCTCCAACTTCTCGACTTCCCATTGATTTGTATTGATGTCTTTCTTAGTTTTAATTGGCAAGATTCAACATGTTTAATTGTGCAATTGCATTAGCTCACTCAGTTTGGAAAATCACCATAGAGTATCCAATTAGTGCTCTTTAGCAAACATACACACAAGCTCCTTAAGAGAAACACAACATTGGAGACGCTCATTTGGGAAAAGCAATTGACTGAATCCGTCAAACGTCGTTGTGACAATTTCCTCCGTGAGACCAGAAGCTGTTGCGTGTTTGATTTTTCGCTCTGCGTAACAAAGCCACGACAACTCGCGTGATTTGGACAGAAAGCGGGAGGAAATGGAAAACTGTGCGATGCTGGTGGTAATCCCTGGAAGCTTTAAATGATCGTCACGTTTAACACAGTTATGAAAACTAATACGCGGACGAATGACGATCATTTCTCACAGTGATGGTTTCCTGTGAATAACCCTCGCAGCCTGTGGCGGTCGGACCCTGACGATGCCAACTGCCGGATTTTAAAAGACCGTTTGATAAGGAAAAATCCTACAGCGGTTATTTAAAGTACAGTAAGACGACCATTTCACTTCTCGGTCTTTTTAATACTGTAATTTGTATGATTTGCTCAAAGAGATTGCCGTCATGCTTCCCAGTAAAATATGTTTTGCAGAACACTAGAAGCTGAAATCAAATGAAAGTGCACTTTTGGATCTACTGGTTTTAAGTGATTAACATTTAATTGATTAAGTGCACTTTCTGATTTGCGAGCTACAGCTGAGGGTCTGATTTCACACTGTCACCAGCATCGCAGGAGTTATTCTGCACACATAAACTATATTGTTGTATTCAGGGTAAAATATTTAAACCCTACAGGACAACAAGTTTTTACGGTTTCCCGATTCCATCGAAGAAATATTACGGGTGTCTTGGGGAACGTTTTATGCACGTTGTGTTCTCCACCTCAATTTAAAATAAAGCTCTGTGGATTTGTAGAGTCTTGCACATTTGGTTTTGCTCGTGGGTCTGTGGGGTTTAAGGGGGTGTTAAAGTGTCAGAGGAAAAGAACAAATTTAATTGTACAATCAAAATATTTTTACAGCGATGAAAAAGATTTACCATTTGGTTTTAAGACGCGCATGATCGCGTTTGAAGACCGGGAACGTTTTCATGGCACCGAGTCTGAATACGGTGAAAGTAGAAAAGATAGTAAAGATCTTTCTCGCTGTGCTTTTGAAGTGAGCGACAGCCAGGGTGCATAAATCAGTCATGTAGATAAATCAAGTGGAGACACTTATATTCCAACTTCAGGAGAATCGTCATGTAAATAAAGAGGCGTGTTTTCACCTCGTGCCACTGTAAATCAGATAGATCCCTGATGTGGGCGTGGCCATCTCACACTGATGACCTGAAGTAGGATGCTGGTGATCTCTGACACACCTACACAACCAATCAGTCGAGTACTGGGACTCGACGTGATCCAGATGTTTTGGCTTTCGTACAGTTTGTGGGGAAATCTCAACAACACACACACACACACACACACACACACACACACACACACACACACACACACACACACACACTCTCAGTGTTTGATATGTCTGTCAAACCTGTCAGTGACGCCCTGTGGTAACAGAGCGAGACCTGACCGTGACCTCGAGGCCAAAGGCAGAAGCGAGAGGCGTAACAGAGGAGAAGGTATAAGAGACGGTGTCACAGGAAGTGTGTGTGTGTGGCACAGAGAGTGAGGGCTGTTCCATCGGATGTGTTCAGGAACAACACTCAGCAGAGGAGACGGAGCGAGGACTCAGGAAAAGAGCAGTGAGGAAGTAGACGTACAGTAATTTGGTGATGTCCCTAATCAAGGCGATCCTTTTAAGTCAGCAGGTTTGATGTGTTAATGAGATGCAAATATATGCAAATGAACTCTTCTTTTCCCTCCAAAACGCCGCCTGGGTTTGCATTGCCCCCCCCCCCCCCCCCCCCTCCTCCTCCTGCAGGATGAAGAACTCTGGGTAAATACTGGAGCGAGCACACAGAAGCACTGTGGACTTTTAAAGACAAAATAAGTAAAAATGGAAAAGTTTTGAGCTCAGTGTCATTTTCACGTAGCCGCCTCTGGGAATATCTCACCGCACCGTCTGAACTCTGGCACCGAGGTGGAGCGGCAAGCTCCGGCAGCAGGAAAAAGAAAATGAAAGTGGCAGTGAAAGGAGGCAGATGGAGAGTAAAATATACTGTATTTACATGAAGGATTGTGGAGAAAAGATTAAACAGAGGGAGGACAGGGATTGGAAGAGACAGAGGGGGACAATAGAAAAGAGAGAATAACTAAAGACATGCTGTGTCTGCAATATTAAACAGGCCTGGAGGTCCCAGCGCTACCTGGGAGCTGCAGCGGCCTGCTGATGTATGTTTTCACTGTAGTGCACTTAAAGCTGTTTCCTGCTCAGGATAACGAAGAGCAGCCTCTCGTTGTGTTTTCAGGAGAGCGACGCCTCGGTGACGCACACGTGAGCACGCATGTAAGCACACATGTCTCCTGCAGCGAAACACCAGCACACACGTGTAGTGTGGACAGAGTTCACGCGCGGTGTCTACAGCAGCTCCCACATGTTCCTCTCACACGCGTTCATGAATATTTAACGCCTCAAATCGAGTCGAGGTCACCGCTACGCTGACGCACAGCTAATGGCCGTTTTGACAACTTCAGCTGCAGGACCTGTTATATTCATAATAAGACGCCTTTTTATAATTAGCCACAATTAAGTCTTACCTGAAAAGCCAGAAATTTGCCGGTTGAAACACTTTCGTAAAATGCTGTTGGATGAGACAAAGCTGCAGCTCCCAAAGTCAAGAATGAACCAGAACAATCAAAATGAAATTAGAGGCAGTAGATTTTATATGAAACGTTTATGCACGGTGTAAATGGTGAAACGTGACGACCAGTTTATCTATTCCACTGACGTCTCTGTCCCTCTGTCTGTTATCGTGTAGAACACAATCTTGTGCAGTTTCTGCTCTTTAGTTGATATTAAGCTGAATTACAGACCTTTTATTTTGAAAAAACATTTATACTTTGGTCCAAAGATTCTGTCGATGCTAAACCGACGTCTGAAATAGCCGACATGCAATGAATGAAAAAAATAAGTGAATCTTTTCAACTTGTATATAAACTTCTCACAAATTCAGTTTCTGAAGTTTGAAGTTTTCCAACTTCACTCGTCTGTAATGTTTTGTACGATCCTTCAAAAGAAACAGCAGCAGCTTCCTGTCATCAACGACGAGCATCGTGACGACAGGAGAAGATAAATAGCTGCAGAATGTTTAGCGTCCTCAGACAAAAACCTCTGTGTCTCTAGTTTCCCAGGACGCGGTCACACCATTCTCCAGCATCATTACAGCTGGAAACACGAAGCCAAACTGGAGGAGTCGCGAGGACAAATGCTCTTTGATAAAGTTAACGCTGTTCAGTGGAGTTTGTCAGAATGCGACACTGTGAAAGCCGCTTGTTAGGCGCAGAGTCGATGTTACGAACCGTGGTAATAAGACGCTGAAAAGCTCGTTCAGAAGGAGAATCTGCGAGGGAGCATGGCCGCCTCTGCAGAGCTGCTGCTGCAATCCGACAAAAGTGAAATTGTTGCAAAGTGACAGTTGGTGTAAAAAAAAAAACCGTTGCAGGGACACTGCAAGAAATGTTCACTTTTACTCTCCAGCCCCAAGAGACAAAGAATCCTGCTCATCTAGATTCCTGTGCATGTGATTACTGCAGAGTTTGACACAAGGGGAAGAATTCCTGTATGGTTTATTGTGTGAACCGTTTTTTTTTTAGCTAAAACCAGCTGTGAGGAGCATCATCACTACCATCTCACATCAGACGCAGCACCATAGAGAAGCTCCTCCAGCCCCATTAGAGAGGTCAGCGTGATGTATGAGCTCAATAATTTAGTATGGCTCTCGAAGGATGTTATAAAAATTGAAATGGCTCTTATTAGGAAAAAGGTTCCCCACCCGTTTTTAGTGAAACCCTCTTATTCCCATGTGTCATAGATAACCTTGGTGAGAACAGTGTTATTACGACCTGTAAGAATGATGGCCAGAACTTTAATTAGTTTCTGTTGCCACTATTTACGGGGTTTGGAATATCCTTCCTCAGTTTCCATATCGAAAAGAAATCTCTCATCTCAGCGTGTTTGATTCATTTAAAAACACAAAGTTCAAACTCTGCAGCAACCGAGAATAAATACGAGAATAAATACGAGAATAAATACGAGATTGATCTCGTACAAAATGTTGAGATGGTGATTTCTTCATAATGCAAAAGGAAATGTGATTAAATGGCTGAAATTCCACCACATGGTAATAAGAGAAATACAAAACATTTTCTTATTGCTTCTGTAAAATAAATATGAAATATGAGTCACGGGGCTTAGTCACAACTTGTGTTGCAGTCGAGTCATGAAAGCTGAATCAACTGGGGGGGGGGGGGGGGGGGTGAAACCTGGAGGATTCTTATATTAACGTCAGCGGCTGAAAATGATGAAAGTGCTGAAATAATGTGTTCAAATTTAATCAATAAATTAACCAGACATTTTATATTATTTCTAATGAGGGCTCCTTAATCTGCATGTTTGTTATTGCACACAATGGTTTATTAGAGTGTGTGTGTGTGTGTGTGTGTGTGTGTGTGTGTGTGTGTGTGTGTGTGTGTGTGTGTGTGTGTGCGTGTGTGTACATAAACACTTCTGGCTATAAAAAAGATAATCAGCAGAAACATACTCAATAATGGAGCTGTCGTTTTTTTTTTCTTTTTCTTTACTGCAGGGTCTATTTGTGTCTGGCCAGGAAACTATTTCAGGGTTGTATTCCCCCACAATGCTTTGCTCCAGGCTGTGAAGCTTCTGCCACAGTCGTGTTGGCCACAGGTTGAATCCAGCATCTGTCAGGAGATGTCACGATCCACCGCAAGTCTGCCGGCCCGTTAGTCCGCTTGTTACTGAGAGAAAAGAAGAACGTAGGGTTGAGTGATGGAGAGAATTAAGGAGAGAGGGAGTTGGAGATAAGTGTGTGCAGGGGTGAAGGGGGGGGGAAACTTCTGTGACACTGACTGATAAATCCCGACAAGCGTCCGTGTCAAAGTCTCGCACTTCTCATGTCACTGGAGCTCAACCTGTCACACAACCATACATCAACATACAGTGCACACACACAAAACCCAGTGTGCATGCTGCCAATGCTCGTTTATAGGAAACAGGAGCAAGCAATGCATGCAGGGAGAAAATGAGCCGACACACAAACCTACCATCAACACGACCACATGTCGGCCCAGGGGATGGGGGGCTGGAGCCAAACCCAGCTGACATTGTGCGAGAGGGATATCGCACAGACAGTCAACTGTCCACGCTCACACCTACGGCCAATTAAGAGTCTCCAATTAACTCACTCTTTGGACGAATGAGGCTGGAGTCAAAACAGGTTCAATTTCCATGGAACATCTAGATTCACTGCTCACGATCCTCCAGCATCATTTTAAATTGTGGCTCCCTGCATCGTGTTACGAGACACTGGTGTCCAGCGATGCTGCTTTCTAAGCAAACTGAGTCTGACATGTTAGAGTTAATTACCTTCGTCATTTAAAGTGTGAGGAAAACTGGAAGTGGGACACTGCTGCTTTAAACACTCTGCTGGGAGCGTTCAACAGGTCGGACTTCCTCTCTGTGTCTCTCCGAGCGTTTGAAAGTTGTCTGCAGCCTAAAATAGAAATTCTGCAAAGCTTTTGTTGCACAAAGGTTTTTCTTTCCCTGCACAGCCTAAAAGTTAAACACCCGCCGACCTCTGCTCCCTCTTCCTGTTTCCCCGTTCATGATGGAAACATGAGGTAACCAGAGTGTTTTATAATGTAAACAATGTTCATATGAAAACATTCCCATTCAGCTCTGGAGGACGTTATCATGTTGTTGAACAAATGTCCAGCTGGTTCCCACTGAACACTCGGGATCCACGCTCCGGACTCTGTCAGCTCCACTGACGGGCCCTGGTTGTTTGTATTCCTGTTTTCCTGCAGGGAATCGTTTGTGAAGGGAGAGCGTGTGCGTCACCACATTTTGTGGCACTGGCCTTGAATCGTAAAAAAAAAAACAAACAGAGAGAACAAAGAGCTCCTACACATCAGCTGAGAGAACAACCTGAACGCTTTGTGATGCTTTGAGGATGAGAGAACTTCCAGAGAAGTTTTTTTTTTTTTTTTTTTTTTTACTATCATGGCTTCTTGAAAAAGTTGTTAAATATCAAGACCTTCGACGGCTCGGTTTTTAAAAAGTCTGTGTAGGCTGCTCCCTGCGGTGCGTCACGCTGAAAACATCTATTTGAAACAAAATGACCATCGGCTTTAAAAGGAACATTTCTTTCTGCATTTTCTACATTTCAATTGAAGAATGCTTGAACCTTCATTATAGCTGCAATGTCGCCTCTCGGCCTTGCCTCATTTTCATTGCACGTCAAATGATTTCATCCTCCTTCCACCTGTGTACTTGCACTCTCTCTCTCTCTCTCTCTCTCTCCCTCTATCTCTCTCTCTCTCTCTCTCTCTGTCTTTGTCTCTGTCTCTGCTGAGGTGGAAGACCAACGTGCAGGACGGACGGACGGACGGGAGGAGTGGATCTGGATGTCGGGCAGATTTACAGTGTCAGGGATATTTGCTTTTATGTGGACATGCCGCTGAGCCACTTGATTCAGGAGGCCGTGGCAGACTAAAGTACAAAGTGAAGGTTTTATTAAGGTCACAAAGTAACTTTATACCTCCTCTATTAGTGCACGGCAGGCTGGCTTATGGAGATACAAAGGGCAGATCGATCAGCATTGCAGATGGAGCTGCACGGGAGCGGAAGTCGGTGGAATTAGCTTTGATATGTGTTATAAATCAGCTGATAGCGACCGGCGAGCTAGCGAGGGTGGCTGCTAATGTCTCCCAGTGTGATAATCAAACATCTGTCGGTGAAAAGAAGTGACAGGAGGGATAACAATCATTTTGATGGGCTGAGTGTTTGTGTAGAGTATTTCTATAAATAATGTTCTTAGAGAATTAAAAGCACGTGATCTCGGTGTCCCTCAAGGCGAGAGGAGAGTTATTTTATGTGACGTTATTTCGGGGAAGAGAAGAAGAGATTGTTGGCTCATTATTTTCTCGCGTCTTCTGTCAGTTTCTGTACGTGAGTTAAGACTTGTGCTTTCCACACGCCCTAAACTTGATAATTACATTTCCATATATGCAGATAAGGTTGTTTACTGTACAGTTTCAAGCTTTTTTATTTAGTGCACGATTGAAATACTATTACGCAACATCAAAGCTTCGCCGCGGCCAACTACTTATACTTAGAGTACATGAAATGTAAAGAAGAAAAAAGGATATGTGAGGTGCTGGTTTTTCTTTTTATACCTTTAATAAATTCACAGAGGAATATTTCCTGATGTTTGAATTTATCTGCTGGAAGTAGTTCTTTGGTTTTAATTGTGTTTAGTTCAAAAACAATAGAGGAGGGATATATATATATCTATATATATCTAGATATATATATATTTATATTTGTCTTTTGAAGGGTTTGGAGCCAACAGCCATGTGTCATACTCTGGTAGTATTTATTGGTGGATAAGTACCTTCAGTACTTTTGTGTTTTTAGGATTCATTTGTTAATGTCTGGATGTGTAGATTAGAAACAGTGGTTAACTCATGTCAAATGAATTAACAACAGAAAATGAAGAGTTTACAGACACTGGGGATGAGGCGGACCGTTCCACTGAGAGATCATCCATCAACGTGTCAGCGCCACAGGACAAATATTTATACTTCGGAACATCTTGGTGCTTATGCATGCGTGCTCTTAAGTGACGCTTTCTCAAGTTTACAGCAAAGTGGAGTGTGACATAAAGGGACAGCGATTCATAAAAGTTGCAGATTTACATCTTCAGTCCAGTAATTAAGTGTTGTTAGTCCATGAAGGGCACTTCTGCTGCAGCACCACCACCATCAATTATTAGTGTGCTTAGCAATGCCTTTGCTAACTTGCAAAATTATGCAAAACCTGCAGCAAAGCAAGTTCAAACGAGTTGAAGCAAAACGCCTGAAGTGAGATCAGAGATGCATCTGCCCCCCCCCCCCTCTCCGTGAAACTACTGACGCAGCCGCATCACACTGTCACTCCACTGTGATTGAGATTTCTTCCATTTCTTCGTCTTCCTCTGAGGCAGTCAAACACTCTCTGAGTCCACTGTGTGTGTCGGGGGTGTCCTGCTGCTGCTGATTCACGGTTTTCATTCATTTCAATCTGACATCTTAGAGTTAATTAAGTCATCACACTCCAGAGACGCTCTCCGACTTCAAGTTGACCACAGACTCTATTTTTGTTTCCCAGCTAATGATCAGGACGGAGCTCAGCTTCTGTGCCGCCCCCTTGTGGAGGGAGGGGATCCTGCAGCGGTATTAATGTCACTGTGAGGACATAAATCTGTCACAGTCACATTAGCTTGGTGCGTTGAGCCTTTATGGGTAGAACCGAGTTCAGATGTGGAGGTGGGAGCGTGAGTGTGGAGGCAGTCATGCAGAATAAAACCTTCCCCTGCACTGAGCAAACATTGGGTTTCTGGGTTTAGATGTTTGTCATTGTCAGGGTTGGGTTTTGGTTTTTTACCTCAGCTTGTTTTTTCCATCTTTTGTTCAGGACGCCTCAGCGCTGCGTCCCCTGCTGTGACTGTGGATCTCAGATAGCGGAACAGATTGAATACAAGGAGAAACTAGGTCTGGCGTTCGCTGGTGTATGCTAACGTTAGCTAGCTTCAACTATCTGAGCATCACAGAAGCAACAACTGTGTGAAAAATGAAGTTGAATTAAATTATTATGTCTCTCACTGATTTCAAGCAAACAAACTGATGCAGTGCTTTATGACGTGGTCGAAGGAGAATAAATGAACGAGCCTGTGACCCGTGCTGTGACCGTGCAGTGGTATTCACAGCACATCGGTCGGTGGTCGCGTCCCCTCTCTGCAGAATTAAGAGTCTTCCTGCCTCCGTGCACGTCTGCGTGTGCTCGTGCATGAAAATGCCTGTGAGAATGTGACTCGTGCTTAATGAGGATAAGAGTGACTTTTAGTTTGAAACAGATGTTTAATTTTTTCATCCCCACTTCCTCTTTGAAGACAATTAGCCACAAGTGAGAGACATTGAAAAGCCTCAAGGTCCATTTAACACAATCTTCAGCAATTAAAGGAAGATAAAGAGACGTCTGATGTCCAAGGCATTTTTACTTTGGTTTAACTTTTACACGTCAGGCTGCACAACATCGATTCCAATGACTCTCGGAACCAAATGGATAATTCTTAACTCCTTCACAAACCGTACTTCTGTTCTTATCTTTGTCACTTCAGAGCCACACCGGAAAATCTCAAAAAAATATAAAACACGTACAGCATCGTCTCAAGTTTCCAGATCTTTTCTCACATTTTATTTTCAGCTCTTCACTAATTAACAATATTACAACTCAAACAAGTGTTTAACAAAAGAAATAAAAAACATTCAGAAGGAAACTTATAGAGTAAAGAATTGTTTTTATACAAGTGAACTAGAAAAGCAGGAAACAGAATTGTGACCAGATTATATTTTCTAGGAACACAATCGTTGAGTGTTTAGCATGACTCAAATATGATAAAGGTGGTCGGAACAGTTTTAGTTTTTGTCAAAACATCCAAATAATATTCACTTGTACAGAATATTACAATATTCATGATTATAAGTTGGTGTATTGAAGAAAAAAGTTAAACAGCGACATCCTGGTGACCTTCATTCAGAAAGGATGCTGCCTCTGAACGTAATCCAGTAATTAAATGGTGGTGTTGGAAATCTATAGGCGAGGTCGTTATATTGAATTCATCATTCAAACTCTTTTGAAAAAAGTATTCAGACCCTGAGGCTGCTGACATCAACGGAAGTTAACTGGAGTCACGAGTTATTAAACCTGGAGTTCAAGCTGCTTTGACACCTCTTTAAAAACAAGCATCTGCTGACGTGAACTATGACTCACGAAAAGACTCGGAGGACTTACGCTTAAGAATCGTGGAGGAGAAAGAAAATCGTCAGATGTTCATCAGTTCACTGTTCCACAAAGTGTCTGGGAGGCAGTTTGGTTCTGTGGCTATTCTCAGTAGAAGTGGGCGTCCAGCTATGATGCGTCCAAACGGCGCAAAGCACCTGAAGGCTTTAAGGAATAATTGAATATGTTTAACATCCCTCTTCATGAGTCCACATGCAAATCATGCTGCGTGTTTTTCCGCAGCTGCTGAATCTTAAAAAAAAAAAAAAAAGTTGAGAGAACATTTAAACTGCACAGTGAAAAGGAATGTGGAGGACTGATGAAACTTCAGGGCGAGTTTTCTAAGAATGAAAAACACTCAACATCATGAGAACGGTGAAGTAGAGTGGAGGGAGCGTCATGGTCTGGGCTGTGACATCATCGGGGGGAAAAATACAAAAGTTGTTCAACCACATTTAGAATCTTTTATTTTTTTGTAATTGTTCATTTGTTATAAGCTCAAACACATTTTAATTGTCAACAGCTACAAACAGCTACATGGGTTGAATGTCCCGAGTCTTAGAGAAAGCCTCTTATACAGCGAGAGACCATGAAAGACTTTGATTACTGTGAGAGCATCTATATATATATATTTATATATAAATATATATATATAGAAGCTCTCACAGTAAGCCCCTATGACGAGGCTGTGAAGGCAGAGATACCGAGTCTGAATTAAATGATTTCACGTGTCGACACACAAAGGTACAAATGTAGACGTGTGTGTTCGGAGTTCACACGTCGGTACAGGTGTTTGTCGGCGGTGGAATGGAGGTGATGGAGGAGGACCGGCTGTGCAGGAGCAATGAGAGAGAGAGAGAGAGAGAGAGAGAGAGAAAATGAGAGCGAGAGAAAGTCAAGGTCAGAGAGTAATTAGGCTTTCTCTGTCAGACCAGGGAAACTGTCAAGCCTTGGGGATGAAAAGTGATTATATGGGAGTATGAGAGTAATTGAATTCTGTTGCAGAGCCAAGAGAAGGAAAGAGAGGAAAGAAAGAAAGAAATAAAACAGCCCGGACATGATATCAGCTGTAGCTCCCGTTTGTCTTTCCATGATTTCAAACAGACGTCAGGTCGTGACGGAGCAGATAGAAAAGTGAAATGACCTCATACGATGAAATGTTTTCCGACATATGTCTTCAACAAACCATTTGGTTCATTTACACTCGTTAGCCATTATTGAGAAAGTGAAGCTTTCAAGAGCTGCATGGAGATAATTGAGCAGATGTTTATGCATATGCAGTTGGTCTGAGGTAATATGTTTTGTGTGGCTAATTAATAAAAAAAACATACAATGTGGGAGCGACACGGAATCTCGGCACATTAACACTAATCAGTCACGACGGAGATTCAATCATCCGTCAGCCATTCTGCAACAGAGCTGCAAGAGCAAAGCGAAGTGTTCTGAGGATGATCCGTGTATTTTTCAAGATATAAAAAAAGTAATTTGCATGTTGAATAAGTTTCCGCAGCTCTTTAAGCCGCTGAAAGCATCAGCACTCTGATGAGACAACCTCTGAAAGAGATGTTAACTGTTTATACAATTATTTATGGGCCTGTTAAAAAAAAACACGCAAATAAGAGACGTGGAGATTTATGAGAGCTCGAGGAGGGCAAAGGCATTTATAATGGATTGGCAACATTTCTGGTTTTCAAATATAACCAGACAAACGTTGGTACAGAGCCCAATAAATAAAGGTAGTTTATATCAGATTCAAGGATTCCTGGATTCTGGATTGATCTGTGCACAAACATGTAGCAGGCTCTTCCCTGACGAACACCACGTCCTAATCCTGCTGACGAACAAACCAACGGGGTGAAAACACAACCTCCACACACACACACAACTCAAACTCGTTGTAAGAAACCACCTGAAATCTGCAGCGGATCATATCAGTCCAGTTCTGAGACCTTGATGCTCCTGATTTCTGATCTCCAGCCACGTGATGAACCATCCAGACGCTCTGAGTACAGATCCACTTCCTGTCCCAAGAGTCGAAACTAAAGATGGAGCAAAAAAAACCAAAAAAAAAAACTCTTGGCAACGTCCTCAGCAATGATTTAAAAGAATTGTTTGCCCCGGCCCTTTTATCGAATCAAATAATTACTCGTTTCTTAAGCTCCACTGTTATTTTCACTCTTTCATTTCAGATTTTGGGCCTTGATCACTAAACTAACAAAATATTGACCCCCCATTGTGCAGCGCTTCACCATAAAAGCCAATAATTGTCGAGTCTTTATCCCGTTTCATTTCATGGCTCTTTGAAATATGAAACGTTACATTGCTTGATGCAGTGATTGCCCCGTACGAAGCACCCTGCTGCATTTATTGGATCCAGGGTGGCTCCATTATTCTTGTCTTAGTGGGACATTCCTCTTTGTTTATTTTCATAGAGATGCACATTATCAGGGGGCTAATGTCCCTGATGGCAGATTCATGGTGGTCTTGGTAAAGGTTTTATGGGACAGTTAATCGCAGCTCAGTCCATAGTCTGTCTAAATGTGTAAATAAGACATTGATCCCCTGTCAGAGTGAGGCCCCTTCAATAAATATGACTAATGAATTAGTAATGAAAGGAAATATGCTTAGAACGGAGGAAAGGGCATTGATGAATAGCGAGCGCGGCAGGGAGGTATGGATGGAGGGAAAGGGAAGATGGAAGGAAGAGAAGTGGAGGAATGAGATTCTCTTATGAGATTTGAAAAGTAGCATCTATTGTTTCGTAATTTTCCCTGAAACCGATGAGATTTATATCATTGTCACAATATAAGTGGCAATATTCTATACAGTCTATGCAAATGATCCTCTGCCTCCCGCTCCTTCCTCTCCTCCCGTCCGACTCACGCTCCGTTAGGGATTGAAGCTGATTATATGAGTATAATTGAATCTCTCTGATATGCAAGGCATCCATTTCTGCTGCAGTGCAGCGATCGATAGAGCTAAGGCTAATTTAATATGCACTTTATCACCCTGCTCATGAAACACTTTATCTTTGTCCACAATTATACGCTCTGGACTGTTGTATGAACGGAGCCCTCCGTCCGTGGGCCTCTGTGCGTCCTCGTGTCACGTGTGCACGACTCTCAGCTCTTTCAGTCAATGTGGGTTTTTTTTTTTTCCTTCGTAGTATTTACGGCTGCAGATCTTCCTGGAATGCAAAAATAGTTTATGGTGTAATAGCTTGCAAAAAAAAAAAAAAACATCAGTACTTCCCTCCTCCTTTCTAATTCAAATATTCTTTATTGGCACAATGGGAACAACACATTTACTGCATCTTATCAGGACAGTGCTACCTCTCTCTCTCTCTCTCTCAAATTTTAAATGCTAGTTTCATCTCCGTGTTATGAGCAAATCTGACGAACGTTGCCATAATTTTTTATTCTGCGTTATCTTTCAGACCTTCTCCTTTTACACTTGCTGAGCTCATACTTATCTTGTGCCCTTTAAATTCTCATCATTCTGCCTGTGAAGGATTTATTTGCTGCGTGCTGTGCGATGAAAACAGTTTTCAGCAAATTTGTGTTGTTAGTTGTTATCTTACTTTGAATAAAGTGAAATTATTTCCCCATAGACCCCTGTGGAGAAATTGTTTGTGGGGCGTGTTCCCTCCCTCCTTCCCTCCCTCCCTCCCTCCCTCCTTCCCTCCCTCCTGCAGCTTATCTCAGTGTTGCATGTCTCAGATGCTTCAGGGAACAGGTCTGAGGTGTGTGTCACCAGTCAGAAGATCTTAACTTAACAAGAGTGTCAGATACTTTACATTCAGAGCTTCAGTTAGGAACTGAAAAGAGATTCATGTCTTTAGTACAAAATGTACCAGGCACTTAATCTTATGAGATTCCCCTATAGGACAAAAAAAAAAAAACTAGCTCATGGATAAAATGACTTTTCACCAACAGTTGTTGCTGAGTTTTCCTCCAGCTGCTGCATTTACAACCTGCAAACCTCCAGCTGACACAGAAGGAGACGCAACTGCTCCGATCTACTCCCCTCGGACTGTCCTCGCAGTAATTGTGTGAATATCATTAATAAAAAACACATAAATCACTGTGGTGTAAAACCAAATGTATGTATAGTCTCTCCTTACACTCTGATAGAGAGTGGAAGTCCCTGTTAAACGATTAAAGATTAAAAAAAAAAGAAAGCTGATAGTGACCCGTGACAGATTGATTGCCAATATCTGGAGGCACTCACCCTCACTTCTATCAGACCAACAGGAAAACAGCAGCACCCATGCTGGAGAGATGTTAACACAAACCTCAGGACACTCCAACACACAGATTCAGAAAGTGAGACTGATCACATCCCCGATCGACTGGGAGCTCGTCAGTGCACGTGTCAGAGACGTGTTTTCAATCAGCCTCTAAAATACGGATGTTATGTGAGGATGCGTTCATTGTGTTGTAAAACATCCTTTCATTCATTTATACGTTTCAAGGTCTTGGTAAGAATCCGTCATCGTGTCAGAGAACGTCGGAACAAAAGCTTATGTGTGAGATATAAACTGTACGTTGAAAATTCAGGGAATTTGAATTATACTCTTTTCAAGATTCATTAATAGTTTCACGGCCTTTGGTCGAAGATTTCAACCGTGAAAACATGAAATATTTTTTCTTTAAGATGTGACAGCCCCCACCACCACCACTTTCACTGTCGCAGCCATTAAAGAGAGGAGCGACTCCCGGGCCGTCTGCAGTAAAGAGCAGAGCAGCAGGAGATTTAGAAGTAAAAGATGTTGCTCCTTGTTCTTTATATCAAAATGCAAAGGAAAAGTCGAAAAAATTTGAATTGCATCTATTAACCAGACTTCTAATAGTTCACTGGCCTTTGGTTAAAGTTGAAAATCTGAGCGATGTGACTCCTCCTCCAGGTTCACTGTCACAGAGCAGCTGAGGCCCAGGAAGCAGAAATGGAGATTGGTGCTAACCGTTTTTTTCCGAGATTGAAAGCTGGAGGCAGTGCAGCTTTGACAAAATCACAGGCTCACGCCCAACTTATAAAGATCCAGCCATTTCAAGGTGATCTACATAGCCCTGAAATGTCAACTGCTACACATGACCCACAGATTACCGTGGATTTACAATTTCATTTAGAGCCTCCAAGGTTGTTTGCAAAGTAATGCCCCCTAATAAATTCCTCGGGAATCTGGTGCAACATGCTGATCGGTGCCGGGATCAGTCCGTCAGCCTGGCGTGTTGTTTGACTGGCGTGCTCCAGCCGAGCAGTGGACGTATATCGTGGTGATTCCCTGTAGCCATTTACGAGCTGGTTTATTTTTTTTAATCTGCAGCCCCTCAACAGAAGATAGCCTCACAGCAACACATTACCAACACATCACATCAGCAGCACACAGGCTGTGGGAGAGGCCCAGTGTGACCTGTTGTAACCATTGGCCTCTCTGATAAGCCCAATCTCCCCGGCCAGCCAATTGAGTTGACCCCGAGCTTTGAGGCCGATACCGAAGGCGTTAGATAGCTTCCGAAGGGTCAATAAATCAAATCCCAGCTGACTGACCTGATGAAAGCCGTTATGGGGGGTGTCAGGGTTCATGGACGAGCCTCGACCACACGGGCGGGAAGGAGAAATGTAGAAGGCATGAGAAAGAAGCACAGCCAATTAATGACGGTCACATTCTGTCGGCCCACGCCACATCACACCTCTGACGGTACAACCTGTCTCTACAGAGACCGTGATGCATCAGAGCTGATGAATATTGATTTCACGGAGACGAGCTCGGACCAGACTGACGGATCAGCGGAGCAGAGCAACTGTGTCCGACGGGTTTAAGATCAAGGTCATATTTCTTATTGTAAAGTGTTGGTTTGACGTGCAGAGGGAGCTGTTCTCTGCCTGGTTCATTATTTTCACCTCAATATAACGATTACAAAGCTAAATTACCGTCAGGTGAAAAGTGACACATCAAGGTTGATTTGTTCGATTCTTCATATTTAAAACTGAGAATTGTTTCTCTGCACATTTCCTTTTCTAACCGTCGGCCTCGGTGTGATGAGTGGATGTGCATGTATATAAAAATATATATATACATATATATTATACTGTATATGCTTTTGTGTTCCGTCTTTACTTCATTCTATTTTTAGATTTAGATATTTATCACGGACACCAGGTAGAGAGGTAGGGAATAATTAATTGTGAACGGTGGGATGGTTTAGTTTGAAAATCAAACTAACAGATCTATAGAATCATCTCTGGATTTTCTATGTGTTCAGTCTGAAGTCAACACGTTGTTAGTCCCGTTGCTGCTGGGTAATGGTTTCATGTTTCTGTGGCAGACGTGGAAATAAACAGTCACAAAACCATGACTCAGACATAATAGTCTCATCTATGCGACGGCATTTACCAGGTTTGATTCTCCAGTTTTTTTTTTCTCCCTGCGAGCCGTCACTTACTGTATAATTCCCTGTGTGGACTGAGCTTGGCCTGATTTATGCTCAAGTGAATGGGGGACAGGTTGTGATTGAGTTTTTATGCAACTGTGTAAAAGCTGTTAGACAGACACACACACATAAAGAGAAAGAAGCGAAAGGCCATGAAATAGGACCCCTGCTGCGAAGGAGATTGGTCGAGCTCAGCTCTGCTGCGCTGCCTCTCGTCGAGACCTCCCCGAGGCTTTTTGCCCCAGCGTGAAATGCACGAAACTGCACCACCTCTCTGACTGACACGCAGGGGTCGGTTTTCTCCGAGCAATAATGAATGCAACAATCACAAATCAATTTTATTCAGATTGACATCAAGCCACGGATGAGGATTGCCGATGCTGTCTCGGTGCCAGGGAGCAAACGGTTCGATGCTATCAGTGAGATAATGCGTCTGGCGTGGAAATGTGCGCAGTGGAAATGCTTCATAATTGGTTACAGAGTCGTAAAGATGCTCTGGGAAAGGAGCCGGCGACGTGGATTTATGTAAAGAGATGAGAGAGAGAGAGAGAAGTAGCGCTGAATATTCATATCACTTCACTGATGAGCGCTGCAGCTGATGTCTGCACAATGTCATCTCAGGGATGTTTGAGTTCTGACCACGTCTGCCCTGGCGGCCCTGGCGGCCCGGCCTCCGCTCCGGGCCTCTGGAAAAGAAAAATCGATGCTGCTGTAGAGCCTCTCAAGGGCGGTGCTGGATATCGTGGGACATCTCATGAAATGCGACTGTAGATTTTCTTTTAGCAAAGCAGCTTAAAGGAACTAAAGGTGTCGGCAGAAAACTGAGCCAGAGAGAAAATGATCATTTAATAAATGAATTGAATTAATCAGGTGTCAATCATCACTCTGTTTGAACCCAAGCCGCGACCAAAGGGTTCTGACGGATCCCAACGGGTCTCCGACGGGTCGGGTATCCAGACTCTAAATATAAATACGTTGACGGATAAGATGTATCTCTGCAGAGTAGTTGCATATGAAAATGATTTCAGCTTTTTATTCTGCAGAACAGATTTAATCTGGTACAGTCAGGGTTTTACATTTGAAGGAAACACACTGATTTATTTAAAATTTGGTTTCAAACTTTTAATTGCTGGAAAATTATAATGATAAAAATAATTTTGCATTTGTGATTCAGTGGAAAAGATAATTCACTGCCAACGGAACAAAATGTAAATTCCAAAAAAAACCACAAAAAAAACAAATCATATTGATTTAAACTGAGATTATTTGTCTTTGCTTTCTTGGTCGTAGCCTTTGACGTCACGGAGGAACAGAGCCGAGGCTGTAGATCATCTTCAAAGCCCCGGTTCAGAGTCAAGCTGTGCAGTGAAACTTTCCACTGATGGAGCGCAAAGATAATAATGTGGAGAAGAGAGAGAGAGAGAGAAGGAAAAAAAAACGATCATGTTAACAATGAGTTTGTTCAAAAAGAAATGATTTCCATCATAATAAACCTCACTGTGTCAGAAATTTACAAAAATAAATTCAAGACACGTCACTTGAGAAAGGTCCCTTTCCTCTGCTTTAAATATTCATTACCTCTTCAAAAAAATATATCTCTCCCCTCGCTCTCGTCTTTTCTTTTGTCTGATCAGTGGTTGCTCTCCGTCTTGAATTATGCAGCCTGGCATGTCTGAGCGGAGAGAGGGATGAGAAACCAAGAGAGAATCAAGGCAGATAGAGGTTAGAGACAGAAGTCATCCAGGGAAACGTGACGAGCATGACCTGAGCGGTCACATCCTCCGTCCTCTCTCCTGAAAGGTAGAAGACAGCCGCTCTACGGGACGTCTGCCGTCCCCTCTGCAGGCCAGTGGTCTGGTCAGTGGAGGAGGTGGGGACCAGTGGCGCATAACAAGTATCCTCGCAGGAACCGGCTGCCATCTTCTTCTTTGGCTCATTCCGTCGCTCAGAAACAGAGCTTAAGAGACGGTGTTTACCTGTTGTTGGTGTTTAACCTCGTTCTGCTGAACGAGGCGACCGAAGCCGCTCTGACATTCAAGAGGCAGCGCGCGGCTCCGAGGGGCAGATGTAATACAGGACAGATGGCGTGAGACAGGTGTGAACGTCCATTAAGGAAATGTGAGGACGGATGCACACAAAGTCAAAAGAAACATGAGGCAGACTTCGCTTCGGTTTAATTAAAACACAAGGTTGCATCTGCATATTATTTTTTATATTTGAACACGAGAGAAAAACCGTGACACCACTTTGTGAAGCATCTTTTCATTTTCTTCTAATTTTTCATTACAATTATTATGTTTGTCGCTAAAATGTGAAGGAACTGAGAAACAAACGTTAAAGTATTAAGATTAAGATTTTTGCACATGGACCGGCCTCTTGTGGGCCGGACTCCACCTCGTCAAATGTACCGCTCAGTAATATTCAGGACGGATGGATGATTTATTGCTTGTCAGCACATTTAGTCTTTATCTTTGCTCCATGAGTTGTTGTGAGTGACTCTGGGATTTCCTTACCATGAGCACTTCAATGTAAAATGATCCCCTGCTGAGGCTCAGACCCCTCGGAGCCTCGGGAATCAGTGGAAACGCTGCTGGCACCACAGAAGGAAACCTTCTCTTCGCCCACACAAAGACGCAGACCCCTCACATGAACTTCACATAGTCTCACTCTCACACACACACACACACACGTAGCCGCCCTCACACAATGCCTCAAACACATATGCACAGAGCTAAGCCTATGTGTCTCCCTCAGTATTAAATGGGTCTTAGTACACAGAATAATGCCGTCCTGGCGTCTTAGACAAGACTAATCCACTTTCATGCCATGACACTCTGACGTGTCAGGACTTGTTCATCGCCCCTTCCTCGTTAATGAATGGAAACATCAATTAATCTCCCTATTAATGATTCACAGACTCTATATGCTAATTCTCCTGTGTTGGAAAACGCTCAACGCCAAAGTCAACATGTGGAGATTACACGCAGTACAAGGGTATGTGCTCTAAAGTCCTTTATCCTGAGCTTCAAGCACCTTCCGCTCAGAGGACGGCAGAGAACCACTGTACGTCCCTGTGATTTGCGACCACACTGTCATGTGCATGTCCCTGTGTGCCGTGTTCATTCCGAGGCGTTTAATATGTTTTATAGATTCACTCGTGAAGTCAATGCGGCTCTCAAAGCGTGTAATATGGAGATCATTTTCAATGTGAGCGCGTCCTGTGACGTTTTCATGCCCTTGACGACAGGTTTGACAACAGAACAAGTGAGGTTCCAGGACAGAAGACGGAGAAGAGCAGAAATATTCCATGAGGAATACCCAGAAAAGAGCCGGTCCACCTGCATCATGACATTTCTGTGACATTTACCTTGTCTACAGCTCAAAACAACTTAAGAAATAAAACAGACAGCGATAGCGAGTCCACACTCTTTAAATAACGGATCTATCGTACTTCCAGTGAGAGGCCACAGGAAAAAAAAACCAGACCAACAGCCTCAGCTTGTCTGTTTATAAATCTGTGTATATAATAATGGTAATAATAATATAAACTATGCATTAACAGCAGAATAGTGATAAAACCGAATCAGATGCTAATCAGATTCCTGCAGGCGACGTCCCATCCTCCTGCACACAAACCAGATTAGCGCACACATCGTGTTAAATTTGGGAAATCAGGTTAGTGGGAACTACGTTAATGCTTTCATCAAACAATTAACTAATCTCTTGATTCGCAGTAATCGCTGGTGTATACAGTGTGTACAGTGTGTACACGAGCTTATCTTCTACTCTGAACAGAGGACGGAGACGACATATCACACACACACATGCGACAGGTTACAATGATTCTCATCTCCTCATCGTCTGCACAGCACCACACCCACCGCCCTGCAGAGCGGGAGGACACGTGAGACGTGTGAGATTATCCTGCCGACTCTTGATATGTTGGATTAGTGTGAGATTAGAGGTCCTGACATCACCGAGTCAATACGTGTTCATTTGCACATTGAAGAAATATGAAGGAACTACAAAATGGGTTAAACGTTATATTTAATGTGGAGTCACGTTGCGTCCGCGCTGCGTGAGGAGCGGCTGCTCAGGTGGGGTCTCCTTCCACTCTGATGCACTGGGTTTGCTGTTGTAATGAATATTTTGAAATTATTATCAAAGCAATTAATGTCAGAAACTTCAAATAGTCTATTCGTTAATAATAATGATGACACTAATGATTATGTAATACTTGTACATTATAATACATAGAACTTAAAAATATCCCAGATACAAGCGCTGCCATCAACATAACATTTTTCGATGACAGTTGAACGCCCCTCGGTTTTTTTTACTCAAGCGTTCATCTTGAAGGCGCAATGAATTCTGGGATAGGTTTGTCCAGGAAGGACGCACCAGACACATTTGTCAGTTGGGAGTCTTCAGATTCAGCCTCCGAAGGACGCCGCTCTTGAATTGACTCACAGGTGTTTCTTTTATTATTTTATTCTTGATATCAGCTTCTCTCGAGTTGATTAAACTGGATGAATACTTTAATCATGGATGTGCCACATGAGTTCTCAGTCACACGAGTCGTTAATGGAAGCCGCTGACAAACAACCGGTTCTGTCTCGGAGTGAAGCTGTTTATCAAACTGCTTGATTACATTCTGAAGAAAGTTTAATGAGAGAAGAGCAGCTGTTCCAAACTATTTTTTAAACTGGCCTCAGATAGAAGAAGTTATTAATACACATAAAAGACGAAGAAGATTTATTTTTTTCCTCAGGAAAGTCAAGAATCAAATATATTTTTAAAGAGTTGTCCTGCATCTCAGCAGCCAGAGCGGAAAATAGAAAAAAGAAAATACAGCATGAAAGCAGCAGCAGCAGGAATACTGTCGTTTAGAGACGGAGATAAGAGTTGGATTTCAGTTCTGAGCGGGAGACGCCGCTCACTTTGCCAAGTGGAATTCTGCAGATGCACACGGAATCAACCTGGTGAATTGTGGCTGGCACATCCAGGGTGGTTACGTAACACGGGACTGACACAGTAACTGAGGGGGAGAAAAACAGGAGCTGCAGGAGCCTGTAGGTAAACACGACGTCACGTGTAACTGCACCGTTTATCGAAGCGCACTCGAGCACAGATGCACACGTTTGCAGCAGCTCGCTGGCTGCGCTGAGCTGCAAGGAAACGGAAAAGACGAGAAAGTTTCCAGCTCCGCTGCAGCGTTTCTCTTCGCTGGTTTATGTGCAACTAACCACCTGACACTCGTGCTTCAGCCCCGTGGTTGTTTGGTTTAATCCCCTTCTACTGAGCGGATTTACAAACACACGCACACACATAGAAAAGGGATTTTCATGATCTGCATCTCTGCAACATGATACCTTTCCCGGCGTCGCCTGCTCCGTCATCTCATTGGCCGGGCGCGCTCGGCATGCTGGGATTTTCCTGGGGGCCGAAGCAGCAGAGACGTTTAATGTTTCTCGTCTGAGTAACAGGATAACGGATGAAGCCACCGGCAAACACGTTCCTCTGTGTCGACAATATGGGTTTGAGCCAATGACATGTGCATGTGTGACGTGATAATGGGATAAAGCAGATGTTGTTTGAGCGTAGGTGATACATGCATCGCTGCGTGAGACGATAAGGGCGTTGATACGCTGATACACCGTCGTGGGGTTACGGGGTGCGATGCGGTTTCTTGTTTCGTTCATATTTATATTAAAGTTTATGGTTAAACTGTGCAAGCAGGGTTAAATAATCACATTTTAGGAATCACTGTCAAATTGTATTTATATATTGGCTGATATCGACCTCATCTGAGTTGTTTTCTAATATTTAAGATAAGATAAGATTTGTTGGTCCCGCACTGGGGACAGTCACATGTTTCACTGGCAAATAACAACAAGCGGAGGTGTGGAAGTTTAAAATAGAATAAAATGGGCAATTATACGGCAAATAAAAATAAGATTTAATAAAACTACAGAGAATATGTACATTATATGTATATTAGCAATAGATTATAGGAAATATACAAACATAGTTATCACATTTCACAAAGTTTTTTCGGGCTCATGAGGTTAAAAGTTCTGAAGTTGTTGGAACTGATCACGTACAAACTGACGTTTACATTCATTACGTTTAATTCATGTTTCTGTGCTCACCTTTAGTTTTAGTAGCTGTGAAGTAAACTTCTTCCAGATGTCCTTTCAGAAAACGTACAGTTCTAGTAGCCGGTGTCGAGGATAGACCGTCCTCCTCGGGGCAGTTGTTGTAATTATCGGTTTTCATTCTGCTGTAGATTAACGCAACATATGGATCACAATCTGTCTCTGTGAGAATCAAACGTTTGAGAGGAAATAAACGCAGAACGAATCCTGCAGCACTACAATAGATTTGCTTCATCTTTTTCATCTGCAAGTCAAAGGCCTTAAACAAGTTCTTTGATTTCAGTCCTGAGCCCGATAGCTGGAGAATAATACCCAGAGAGCCTCCTCTGGAACATTTGTGCATATAAATAATATAATGCGCCTCCTCTGAGCCGGGGTGCCTGAAAGCATTTGGCTTGGGGATCAGCACAGTTCATCAATGGAGATGGGGAGATTTAAGGACTGGGAGGCTTTGGGGAAAACTAACTGAGCCCTCAGAACATTTTCTGGGCGAACATAATGGAGCATCTCACGACTGCTAATGTGTTCGAAACCCTTCAAAGAAATGATTTGACCAGAAAAGTATATTTGGGTCGGCCATTTATTCTGGGCCTGAAACGATTAGCTGAACGGGACAGGAAATGAATGGCAGCAGTTTTTACCCAGTTAAGATAAAAAAATTAAAATGATTCCGTCTGCTTCTCAAATAAGAGGTTGTGTTTCCTTTTTTCTCGATTTTACATCCACTGAAACAAATAAGAAAATATGAGGTTCTAGAAAAAATCTGTCAAATAGACGAACGGTAAAAATTGTCTTAAGATTTATTGATGGTGAAAATAATGAGCGGGGAAAGAATCCACATTAAACGCTTCGGCACAGGCAGCTGCAAATATGTTGTTTTTCATTTTCACTTGTTAAATTATGACAACATACTTTTCCTCCTTGTTACAGAAACAATTACAGGTATTGTCTGGTTTCATACAAAGAGCCTCTCGTGTGGATTTCCCCTGTTTCAAGATGATGCCTCTTTGCATTAAAGACGTGCTTGTCTGATGTGGCTTTGGGCTACATCTCACTTAAATGCCAGCGCATTTATAAACGCTGCTGTTTTCATGCAAAACAGCCGAACATCAGAGATGATGCGCGACAGCCTCTGAGTGCCGAGGTGAATATCTTTAAATGTAAATCATCTTTGAATAATTCATGACTCTCTCGGCCTTTGTGTCATAACTTCACCTTAAAATGTTCCAATTTCACTGCATCATTTCAAATAATACAAAATTCAATGCAAATGTATCTGGGTGTCTACATCCTGCGATATCAGTGGTATCAGTGAGTAAGCTGCCAGTAGTGCTACGTCTCACAAGGCGTCAGAAGTTGCATCTTGAAATGATACTGCAGCTTCATACTTCACTGTGCATCTAATGGTTTATGATTTACTGCAGTTTCTGGCACGAGTGTCTGAAATGCATTTAGCAGCAGAGGAGAAAATTCTGCCGCAGCAGCCTTGAACACGTCACCTGTGTGAAACTGAATCCCAGCAGCCTCCACTCTGAGGTTTGCTAATCGTCCCGAAGAGCAGATACAGACAGAAAGTGGATTTTCATTTTGCTTTTAACAAACTCTGCAGTATTTACATGCGTTAACACAAATCACTGTAACAGCGAGAACACACACGAGCGGCGGCGCTACACAAACATTTGCTCTTTCATGTCCAAAACTGTTTTCAGTGTCAGACTCGTTCATTAGTTGACAAAAGCTTTTCTTTCTTCTTTTTAACGCCGACTAAAATCAAAGGGAATTAGGAGCCTCCCACAGTCTTAAGAGCTCAGGAAGCCTTTTGAGTGTTTGTGTGTGTGTGTGTGTGTGTGTGTACGTGCACATGCAAGTGGGTGTATCTGTAGTTTTGTGTAACACAGAGAGGCCCTGATAACGGAAAAGCTGCAAGGTGATAAGACAAGCGACCAGAAGACACTTTTCCAATATGTCAGGTCTCTGGATACACACAAACACACACACACACACACACACACACACACACACACACACACACACAAACACACACACACACACACACACAAACACACACACACACACACACTTTCATGCACAAAGTGAGGGTGGCTACTATGGCAACCATGTAAAGGTAGCTGGGGAGTTGCACTATAGAGACAGAGACGGAAGAAGTGTGAGAATATTAAAGAAAGAAACAATTTCTGCAAAAACTTTTCACAGAAACAGAGAAAACAGCACACAGAGAAAAGAATGAAGCTGAAGACTCGAATAAATCCAAACCAATCTGCGTCGCTGATGTGGAAGAGAAGAAAAAAAAAAATAACCAATGAATTATAAGAAAGTGTTTATTTCAAGGCCCAGTGCTCGATGGTGAATTGAAAATCCATTAGAGATGAAAACACAGGGAAGAGGTTGAATGGACAAATAACCGTGCGGGGGTTACAGCTCGCCGCCCTCAAGCGTGACCTCGATGGATGATTAGTCGGATCAAACTGGAGGAAAATATGCAGAACGTCTGATTTCTGGTGCTTGTGCACGCAGGCCGAGGTCTGACGGGACCTTTGAAACTGAAAATGAACCCTAGCGATCCGAGAATAATAATCCTGGGATCAAGGACGACCACGCTCACTTACTTTATAACGGTTGAATGTCTTGGTCCCGTCACACAGCCCCCCCCCCCCCCCCTAACCTGAGACATACCTCAAATTTGAATTAAATAACAAACGTGTGCATCTATATTTTATATTTCCCAGATTTCTTACAGCCACCGGTGTCTCTTCACTTCATATAACGATGACTGTGAAGACGGCTGAGACCTCGGGGGTGACTCCAGACTGCAGAGGGGTTGTTTTTATTTATAGACTCACAGTTATACTTTCCTAGCGGAGTGATTAAGACAAGAAATAAAATGAAAACAAGGCGAAGCCTCAACAGCCGAGATTCAACAACGGAGCTAAAAAAAATTAAAACCTCCACCTCCCTCTGCCCCTGGTCAGCTCTATAATCTAGACATTTCTATATAGTTTATTTAATAAGATGAGGTTTTACTGAGGTTTTGTCTATTTTGGACGTATTTAATTTAAATGAATTCACTGACATTTAGAGGAGTTTCATTTATTTTTTTACCTTTTATGAAGATTTATCATAAATAGCCACTTATGTTAATGTCTTAACTACGTTTCATGCAGTCGTAGCTTTGATTCCAGTAACATGTGCGAGTAGCTGCAGGCTCAGCCAGCTGGTGTTTCAGAGAAGCCTCTCCAGCACTGGAACACAAACACACTTAGCATGCAGGCCAGTTAGCACTCAGAGTGTAGCCAGTCAAGGAGCACCCCTCGTGCTTGGCAGTTATAGATTGGTGTGTGTGTGTGTTAGTGTGTGCACGCGTGTTAGTGTGTGCACGCGTGTTAGTGTGTGCACGTGTGTACTTGTTTGTATGAGGACTTAGCGTTGATGCTGTCATGCCCCATGGCCAGACTCGATCTGTCATTTCTATGCCAAACCTCCAAGCAGCTGGCGGCTCATCCCCATCATCCAAATCCCACACACACACACACACACACACACACACACACACACACACACACTCACACACACACACACACTCACACACACACACACACACACACACACACACACTCTTCCTCCCTTCCTCTCTTGTATCTCTTCCTCCGCTCTATCAAACCTCCCTCTGTCGTTTATCCTCGCCTGGATTTCTTGTGATATCTTTGCGTCCCAGTTGCTTGCTTCAGTTACATGTCCGCAAACACGCATGTGATCATGTATGTGTGGAGGAGCGGGGGGGGGGGGGGGGGCAGCAGAGGGCCTAGAGTCGGCACATTAAGTTGATCAGGGAGTGGAAGCACTGTAATAATGTGCTTCTCTGAACAGCTCTGATAAAACAACCCCTCCCCTCGAAAAACAAGTCTGCGTCCAACTCTCCGGCTGCAGTCGCTCGCTCTCTCTCTCTCTCTCTCTCTCTCCATCTTCACAAACCTGCACACCGACGCTGATCTGACCTTGATGTTAAGTAAGATTGCCTTTTTTATGGGGTTTTTGTTTGTCCTTAGTCGCTCAAGTTTAAAGCGCTGCTTCCATCTTACTTACTGAGAAATTAAATCACGCCGCCGTGCAAACACGCCCATCGAGGACCACCGCGTTTCAGAACCGCGGCACTCAATCACCCTCTGTGTTTGCACTCTGCACGAGAACATTTCACAGCGGGGCGGCCGGCTTTTGTTTCAGACGTAAGTCTCACGATTTAATAAAAACATGTCCTTCATTATCGAGTGATTCAAGTTGGAAGATATTATATCACGGGCAGGAAAGTCTCTGTTCTTGCATGATATCCAAAAAGGGCCTGGTTCATCATCTCTCAGCCGACTGGATCAAACTCCGGACATCTCGCTCGGTGATTGCCTCCTTCATATCGTTTGTAATCGCAGTCGTGGTGGAAGTAAGAGATCGTATCGTTTACACATGTTGCAGGTGAATCACGCAGGATGTGTGAGAAGAGTTAATGCATCATCTGTCAAAGCTGCATGATTTCCCTTCAGGCCACTGGTCATACAGCGTGTTTCCACAGAGGCTTGGTTATTGGTCAAACTACTGCCAGTGAACTGTGATCCGTCTCGGAGAAAACATATTTTTGCGTCTTTGTTCTTAGATTTATTTTATGTCTGATGTCCTCGGGCTCCTTTTTTAAATTAGTGTTGCTTCTCTGGAAAAACCTTTTAAACTTATTTTGGACGTATCCAGATTGTGTCTCGACATGATTTGAAGATGGTGTCCATCCATGAAGAGTCATCGTCGGTCCTGGTGTGTCCTCAACCGTCCTGTCCTCTGACCTTCAGAGATGGTTGATTGGAGTTTTTTCATGTCTGACGTGTTAAAACCAGAAACTTGCAGAGGAACATTGCAGTTTCACGTGTAGTTGGCATGTGGTGTTTGGCACGTGGCATAAAACATGTTCCACTGCTGAATGAATCTCCGTGGGTCTGTCATCGTGGACGACCCCCTTCTTCTGATTTATTATTAATAGGAAATATTGATCGGTGGAGATCTGAAGTCATCGATGAGTAACATGTTCTGTCAGTTCACGTCACACACGTGCACATCGAACTCTGTGGGAATTCAATCGGTGTTATGTTCCTTGTGAATGACCTTGGAGTGTGTGTGTGTGTGTGTGTGTGTGTGTGTGTGTGTGTTCTTCAGTCTGCTGGAGTGGAGCCTGGGATAAGATCTGCTCATTTATTATTCAATTAAAGATCAGCGAGGTCACGGCAGATCATTAGCCATGGAGGTTATTTCAAAGGAGGGAAAACACAAACACAGGAAGCTGAAGACGAGGAGAGAAAGAGACGCTAACATCTAAAAGGACAAACGTATCGATGAGGTGATCGATTTCCTCTATCATTATTGCGTCTGCCCTTATTTTGAAACCACAGTTCCTAATGACAGCATCATCCTCTGCTGATGACTTCCTCTCCTGGAGCTGAAGACCGCAGGATGAACGTGTTGGGAGCGTATCAGAGGGTTTTGCAGTGCAATTTCTTAAGAGGGCTTTAAGTGATCTATGCTCTGTGAACCGATGGGGAAGAGCTCCCTAAGACAGAAATAACCTCAGCTCAGCAATAACAGCGGCTCGAGCGCACAATATTTCTTGTTGCACATCCAGCACATAATAAAATCAGAAGAAAATTCGGAGCTGCAGCCCCATGGACAGCGACAACAATAGAAACTTTAATAGACTTATGTGCTATTGATTTTCTCTGGCCATCAAATGTTGAGTATGGAGACAGATAAATAATAAAACAGTGGAGACACACACACACACACACACACACAGACACACAAGTGCATTGACACTTGCACTGTGATGTGGATGTGCCCTTACGGAGAGAAAGGGGGTGAGGGCTCGCTTTAGTTGCCATGGAAACAATTATGGACTTTTCTATTAAAGGCTTTTGAAAGATATGTCTGTCGTTTCGTTTTGAGACCTTTAGGGGGCCGGAACCGTGTGAAGGTAAAGAGAAACGGCCTCCTCGAAGTTGATGTCGGATGAAATTAACTCATCTGATGATGTTTATAAAAAAATAAAAAAAACAGAGACAATATCTTTGCAATAAAAATGACAGCGCTGTAAATTCTGAAATACAGACTTGGGCTTTTATTTTCAGCTGGAAAGTGAAACAGACGATTGAAATAAAATGTTTTTTCTCAGTCTTGTCATATTTCAGAGATAAGCTTTGTGTTTTCAGTTCATCTGATGTCGCAGACTTTTGATTTTGAAAAAGATTTGAAAAGTTGAAAGTGTTCTCAGCTTATATAGAAAGAGCAATAAAGCAAAATCCAACAGTAATTCTATTAAAACGGTATCATGCTGGGTATTTATCCAGATTTCAATAAGGAGTACAACTTACATGGGTTTTTTACTGCACATAGAAACACTTCAACTTGGTTTTTCATTTTCATTTAACCAACTAAACACACTATATCTGCTGAAATAACTAATGATGTTGCTGCGGATATTCGCTGAGGATACAAATGTAAAATATCTGCTGCCAATGCAGTAAATCAAAAATGGAAGTATACATGGAGCTGTGTGACTCATTCAAACCTCTGCAGTGGAAAAACAAGTCATCTCAGGTGACATTGCTGTTTGTGTATTAGGATATTTGTTTCATAGGATAGGACGGACTTTGCCAACGCTGCCCAGGTGGAACATAAAAAAAAAAACTAACCGTGTTGGCGGTGGCCGTGATGTCTGGCTTCAAGGACGGAGATGAATCAAAACCAACATCAAGTTTTGAGCAGAGGAATTTTGTGTAATTGTGCGTCCGTCGGGGTTAAGAGTCACGGAGTCGAAACAAAACCAGAGAGAGAGGCTGAGTTTGAGAAGGTGGGAGGACTGATTCTGTTTCAAGGGCGACTAAGCGTCGTGCTGCTCTCACCTCCGAGAGGAGGGCAGCGGAAAAAGATTGGTCTGAACATTTTAATGAAGCTTTTTGATTGTGTTACTGTCTCGGTCCGAGAAAAGAAATCGAAGCTAGTGCAGACGTGAACTGCGTCATCGCGTCGGCCATGAAAGGAGACGGTCTGGTCGTCCCAACCTCGTCCCGTTGTCACAGTCGTCACCTAGTAAACACCACAACAAACAAGTCTTGGTATCATTAGTTTTACCTTTAAAAATACTGCACATCCTCTAGTTTTCTCATCATACTCTGTGAATATTGTGTGAAATAACAAACCCCAGGAGACGTTCTCCTTAACCTCCGAATGAACCTCGTCAGCCTCCGTTCTCCGTCTCAGCTCCAGCAGCTCAGTTCAAATCCTCCACAATCCAAGTTTTAATACTTAAACCTGAACGACTGCTCCTGACTCCTTCCACCGTGTTTGCAATTAATATAATTATTTTCCCCCTCAGTTAATGAACATTAGCTTCTCTTTCAGCTTTAAGTCACCTTGACGTGATGCCAGCGTTGATAAGCGGCCCAATTACCAGCAGACTGCATCAGAGGACGATTCCAGCCTGAAGAAACTTTCGGAGGAGGAAATCCTCACGGTGTCTGCGGTGGCACCTCTGACGACTGCAGCGTTTCTGCCGTACAGGGATAATTAATGTCCAACCAGAGCTCGGGCTTCTCTCCGGCTGCTTCTTCCTTTCTTTTCTCTCGGTGCTGAGTCGTGACAGTGACGCTCGGAGAAAAGATACTCGGCGTGAGAGAGTGTTATCGACGTGGAGCGAGCTGTGTCACGCAGGTCCTGAGGCCTGGATGGAGGCTGATGAGGACCAGTCCATTGGCCCCACGAGGGAATGCCACTTAGTGCCAATCACTCAGGAAGAGCTGGAGCGTCCCCGTCTCTCCCTCATGTGTCTTTGTCCGACTCGCACGCATGTCGGCACACCGATCCATCTAACTGCCAACAAGCCAGGATGCTCCCTCTCTGCCTTCACTTGGAGCACTACCTCGCTCCAGTGCACAGCGTGTGTGTGTGTGTGTTCTTGTTTGTATGTGTGTTTCATAACAACAACACACACACACACACACACGCCAGGTCTTTTCAAACACAACCTGCCTGGCTGCTGTGTGACACAGAAGCTAATTTGCTCCGCCAGAACACTTTAACCAGACGCCATGCAACTCTGGCACCCTTCCACCAAACACTCTTTTATATCACAGTATCCCCCCGTGCATGCCACAATAACACATTTACAACCAATGACTGTGGGACGTTCTGCTCTAAATTGGCCGTGACTTGCTTTTCAAAGGGTCGTAAATAGCTGTGAACGCCTCACGACGCTCCCACTGCAGCTGCATGACAATTCAAGTGCAGTGTTTAATTGGATGTGTTGCTGCGACAGCATGTAGCGGCGGAGGAGTCACGTGCACTCGAGAGACTTCGGCGGAATCAATTAACGAACTCATTCACCTTTATTCTCATGTGGCTTCTGACACAGATCCAATAGATCCTCTTCACAACGAGGTCGTGTGTGTGCTCTGTTCTGTACATGTGACAGCCATGCATGTGCGTGGTCATGTGTGTGTGTTGCGTGTGGGTTGCCTGCCCTGCGTGCTGACTGACGTGTCGTTCCCCTTTGCGTTGCACTGTCACTGTTTGTCGTCGTCGCGGAAATAACTTGAGATTACACGTTTTACCAACGGTGCGGCTCGGTGTCAGGCTGCAACAAACCAGCAGCTGAAACTGAGGAGCTTTTAGGAATCTTCACGTGTCCCAGCTGTCACGGCAGCGTGTTGACAGTTAGTAGCAGCAACATGGAACAGGCCTCTGTGGCAGCTGCCGTAACCAAGGTGAGAGAATTCTACCTTCTGAATTCTTCTTCTGATTCCTCAAACATTATATAATATAATGAAAGTTAATAAGTAACTTTCAGATCAGTTTCAAATCACAGCATTCATTCAATCCGTTGTAGGATGGAGGGGAATTGTTCTTTTTCACCTGTGATTTGTTGACTTATCTGTATCTATGACTTACGTCTTGGCAGCACACAGTCTCACTGCTTGAGAGGAGCTTTTACCACTTTTAAACTTTTCAAACAGGCACTCGAGAGAGTATATATTGGCCTTTAATACATTAACAGGTCATGGGTTTAAATCCGCAGCGATGGAGGCCCTGCAGGAGTTTCTGCCCTGCCTGTATATCTGTCTATCTTTACGTCCGTCTTTCATGGCTGGTGAAATATTACTCTTGTGGACAGTAAAGCCTGAGGTTTAGCAGAAGGTCAGTAGTATTTGGCTTTACCTTATCTGTCTGAGACAAAAGGACGCGGGGAGCAGAGGACACGTCTGGTTATGGATTCCACTCACAGCCAGATGCAAGTAGTCCTCTGTGGGCTGAGGCTCACATCTGGCAGGTGCTTGTTTATGACAGCAGTTAATACAAGATCAGGGAGGCTTTACAGCAAACGCACACACGCCTGTGCACATGCACAAGTGCAGGGGAACAACACAGACGCACACTTATTTTCTCACTGCATCCTTTAAGTGTCTACAAGATCGTGTTTTCGATTTCGCCTGATTATCAAAGCACAAAATGAGAAAAATCTCTCAGCAAGGGATTATTTTAAAAACTAGCAGATATACTGTAGAACTGTAGAATACAATGCACTCCAGTGGGAGTGAAATGAGTTTAAAACTTACAGGATCTTATAAAGTTCATGTTATTGGAAATGCTTGCCTGTGCAGTTTTAGCACAAAAGTTTTGCAGCTTCTTTTTCCCCCTAAGGTGATGACAATGGTCAACCAGAGAGGCGACACGCGGTGAACGCTTCGGTGCTGATGCGGAGAATTCGATCCTGACCTTAACTTCCCGAAAATGTTCTCAATCTGGTTATTTCATTACGTAAACATATATAAAAGTTAGAAAAGTAAACTGTTGAAGTTGCAAATGCCACAAGGATTTGTTGCTTTTGAGTTAAATTCCTGTCGGAAGCAACACACAGCAGGAGTGTGCATACGTTCCTTTCCTTAGAATGAAGATCTGTGGTCTCTACGAGTGTTTGCGCGCTGAACATTACTTAGCAAAGATAAAAACCACTTCAGACAACAACAGGTCTGCTGCAGATAATAAGAGAAGAAAGAATGTGACGACAGATAATTCCTCCGCTCATAAACACTCTCACTCAGAGCTACTCATCCCTGACTGTGGAGCTGTGAAAGTAGGTTGATAGGGGCCAGCCTATCTCCTATGGCTCACACTGTGCTGACAGGCTCATTATAGCAGAGTTAGACCAGAGACCTTGGTGTGACGGAGCCAAAGTCATCACGGCCAGCCCCCCCTCCTCCTCCATCCCCCCTCCACCTCTCAGCCCGGCACTGTGCCGCCTGACCAGCCCAGAGCAAAGCTGTTCATCTAAACCACTGATACCCCCGGGGCCCGGAGCTTGTTCAGGGCCCAGCAACACATTTCAGAGTGACTGAAATGTGTCTGACTGCTCGACAAAAAGCTCATCCCGTGTCCACCGATAGTTTTCCCACTGGAATGTCCGCTGCTGCCGAGTTTCTGCTCTGTATAAATGATTTGAAACGGAAGGGAGAGTTCAAAATCCAGAGATACGGGATAATACCGTGTTTTAGGAAAGTGTCAGGTCGCTTCGCAGAATCCATCCATTGACTTTGGTCCACATGTTGGATGAACTAGTTAATTGGAGACCCTGTAAGGTCGGGTTAGTCCTGAGAGTCTAGTACTGATCAGCTGAAATCCTGGAAGAAACGTTAATGATCTCTGCAGGAGAACCGAGGCAGTAAATCACTGTTAATAATGATGTAAATAAACGCAGAGTTCATTAAGAGAGCAGATGCACAAATCCAGATGTGCATCACATGAGGTCGAATCACCAGCTCTCTTTGATATCTATTTATCGGAGGAGGGGATGATATCAACTATCAAGATGGCGCGTGAATCTCCATAACAGAATCCTGTGGACGGTGGCGACGGGATCCAGAATGTCTTCCTGTGGCCTTAATTCTCCCCAAACCAGCTCGCTCATCCGTCTTGTTATCTATCTCACCTGGGCCGTGAAGGGAGAGGGGAGATACGCTCTTCTTCATCCATCTGTGTTGTCTGGACACATCTCTCTTCCCTTGTCACCGTGTTCCTCTCCTGCATCCCGCTCGTCTTCCTCCGTGGTTGTGCTCGCCGTGCGTGTTCCAGCTCAAGGCGGTCAAACAATCGGCCCGTGCCTGTAGATTTTAAAAAAATCCCTGCCCCAAGAAGTAAACACCATCAGCACGTGCTCAGTGTGGCAATGATTCAACATTTAAAGCTGTACAGTCTGGTACGTGTTGGATACTGGGCTCACATTTATCATGCAGTTTGTGTTCGGGGGGGGGGGAGGGGCTGCCCTACTTTCTGCAGACTTTCTTGCTCTTGTTCTTTCTTTGTTGCAGCTGAAGTATCAGAGAATTCTCACTGTACATGAGAGTCTTTCTTTCAACGCGAGGGGAGAAAGAGTAATGGCTCGCTGCGATGTGCTGCAGCCGAAGGAATCCGCTCCTCTCTGTGTGAGAGTTCAAGTCGTCCATCATCTATCGCCGTTGGACGACTTCATATCGCGTTGTTCTGTGATCGACTGGCGTGGAGGTGGAGCTCACGGACGCTGACGATCACCGGCTGGATTAGTGATAAATCCTATTCGTTGACTTGCAACAACACAACATCCTCTCTTCCTTTACATCTCTCCTTCCACCGGTTTTTCTGCACCTTCTCCTTTGTACCTCCTCCCTCCCTCTCGCTCCGTTTCACATCTCGTTGTCCGCCGCTCCCTCTCTGTCTCTCGGCGCCTCGGGCACGCTCGGCAAATAGACTACACACTCTAATTGCCGGTGTAATGCTGCGGCGGTCCACTCATCTCACCTGCCTAATTAATATTACAGATGCCACCCGTGCTCTCAAACTCACACGCGTGCGCACACACGCTCACGACTACAACTACAGGAGGCGACGCGCCGTTATGGGTTCACATCACGTTCTGTCTCCCTACATCTGCCTTCCCCTCTTCTCTCTCCTCTCCGCTGTAAAACACGGCCTTGTCAAACTGACATGATACACTGAGCTGCACTTTGGAGAGCAGAGAGAAGACAGGTCCGGCCTCTGTGGGGGAACATATGTCTGAACACTGGTGATAAATGTGCGCTCGCGATAAAGAAACACTAATTATAATCATGTTATCATTAACTGTAAAAAGGCAAAACCATATATGGAACGAATGTAAATGATTGGCTTCATCCTCACACGATAACAAAAGAAAATATGATTACGTTTTTTGTGCTCCTCATAACGTCTGATGACAAATCACTAGTCGTGGAACAGATTTCTCTGGTTTAGTCTCCATCTTTAGTTTGTGTAATCAAAGACGACTGCAGAGCGAGTGACACCGACAGACTCCAGAAGGACGAGGTGGAACAGAAATCGGCGGCAGCAGTCGCAGCCTCGCTCTCATTTCTTCGCTCAGAATGATGAATCTCTGGGCCCGGCCGTGTTTCTCGGGTCTTTCTGGGTCACATAAGTTGTTACGAGTCCTGCGGCTCAGCGGAAGTCTTGTGTAAAGGGCTTTTCCTGTTGTGGTGTCTGAAATGCTATGTGTAGTCCTCCCCATAAAAGAAACGTATATGTGGGGTTGAGGTTCACTGGTCCTGAGGAATTTGGAGTAAGCCTGAATAAATAGTAGGGTGTTAGGACACACTTCAAAGGGGAACACTAAGTAATGTAGTAATTATTTCCTCTCGCCTCTTTCTTGTCCTCCTAACAAAGCTCCTCTCCACTCGTTTTTCTTTTCCTCCTCCCTTCTCTAAAGAATGCTGTTGACAACAAATTACTGCCAGGTTCACTTTGGCAACTTTTGTTGTTGCAGCTAAATTCTTCCGCTCACTGTTCTCTTTATTGTCTCTGTCCTTTGTGAAGTTGAATGTATTGTTGCTGAGGATTATTAGAATCCAGATGTTTAGCGAACGTCTCCCTCGTTTTACTCCCCGTCGTCGTTTCCTTCAGGAACCAGAGGTCGATCGCTTTTCTTGACACGGAGCAGGAGACCGACTTCATCACAGTTGAACTGACGTCGTGTTTTCTTTCCTCTGTTCATCTTTTCTGGTTCTTTTTCCAATTAAAGCTATAGCTGACATTTGTCACCATATTAGCATTTGCATAATTAGAAATCTGCCTGTATCTCAGACGCCATCTGAAGGAGAGAATTAGTCCCGATTAAAGAACTGTAATTCCACTTCTCATGTCATGTGCTCAAGAGTCTCCCAGCTTCTTGACATAAGAGCGTTTGTGCAGAGTCTGGATTTCAGTTATTCCCTCTTCAGCACCATTATTATGACGCCTCACAGCTGCCCCTGTGATTCACGGTGTGTTTTAAAGCAGTTTTGTGACCATCTAATGTCCGGTGTAAATTCTGGACTAATCTCAGCGGCTGACATTTTTATTCAGAGACTTGACTCTGTCCAGAATGTGTCCGTTTGCTGTTTTGAGTGCAATATGTGCAAAAGCCATTATTTTTGAACGTCCAATTTCAAAGAATCTAGTGTTTGCAAATATCCCACAATGTGTCTGTGGTGAATAAACAACTTGTGGCAGATTATCCTTCACTTAATGTAGAGTTGCAGTTACGTAATACTTCATTAACATCGGTTCGATGTGGTCACAGTTTCTGTCCTCGTCCAGCAGCAGTTTGAATGTTTCCACCTCGGTTCTCTGCAGCACATCAGCACCATCATGCTTCATTTCAGTCCCGACACACAGCCTGACTGGCTTTTTGTTGAATACCTTTTCATTCCCTTCTTCCTGCTGGGAATGAACTTAACACTTTTGTCAAAGACGCTGTGTGACCATGAAAGAAATCCTGCTTTGTCTGAGAGGTCATGTGGAGGCCAACATCACAGAACACTAAAGGTCACCGCTTTAGGCACGAACGAGTGCACACCTGCCAGCTTCTCCTTTTGTGACCATCTGACTCCCCACCTGCCGGAGTTAGTGTGTTCCTCTGCTTGATGTAATCCTGATTCTTCAAACTGGCCTCGCTCCTCGTTTGCATCTTAACTATAAAACACGACTTTGAGGCTTTAAAGAAAATGTTCTGTTTTCTTGTGTTGAGTTTAAAACTGAAATTAATCCTCCGTCAGTTGTGAGAACTCAGAAACCGATTTGCTTGAATAACAGTTGTTGTTTTTTTTTTGTTGTGTGCATCAAACTCCTCAACCGTCGCTGTGAGGTAATAATCCTCAGAAAACTGGTGATGCCCTGGAAATGAATCCCCCCCCCCCCCTGTAGCCTCAGGCTGTGTTTTGATTACACTGAAGATCTTCCATATTACCTGGTGCTGATGGGTCTTGATATAGGCTCAATATATGGATCAAGTATATCCCATGTTTATAGCGTTGATCCTTGTGGTGCTCGACGAAGGCAAGGTTCCAATTCTTAAAACACATCCATGATTTATAGAAAAGTCACCAAGTAGTTTTTTAATGTTTTACCATTTTCCCAGACGACAAAAAAAAAAAACACTCTCAGCAGTTTTACCTAATTTATTTTGAATTATTTTGACTTTCTGACAGGAACCATTGTTTCACTGATACAACATCACAACATCTGTTTTGACTTGCCGGCATTTGCTTCACCATTTCCTGTGTTTCCACTTGGACGACTTCTCTCTCCCTGAAAAATAATTGGCTGGCAGCGTGTGATGCTGCCTTCAAGTGCTCCATTTTAGCAGCTTCTTCCCAGTTGTGAAGTTTTGAAATCGGCCGGTCATGTGCTCAAGCGCTCAGGGTCAGAAATAATGACAAAGTGGGTCCTGCTCCTCATGGTTCAGGTTTTATTTGCAAACTGCAGGGCAGAGGCTTCGTGATGCAGTTGAACAACAATAAAACACACGGATGTAATTTTCTTTCTCTTTGTTCCGCGTGTTGTTTTAGCATAAAGGCTCAAATTGGGTTTTAACTTTGTCAGAATTATCTACATTTAAAATAACAGCGTTTCAAATCTCACTGTGAAGACAAACAGCAACATTAGATCATCTCTTATCAGTTTGTTCTGTTTGTTCACTGAATAGAATCACACACATTCACACACACACACACACGCACGTCAGATGTTCCGCTGGATTTATTTTCTAATCGCGTATCAACCGTCTTTTGCGGCGGCTCTCATTCACATTGCTGATGTTTCCTGTGTGCGACGGCATATTGTTCCAGCAGGGAAATTACATTTTACATGCATAAACATTCAGATCCTGGCATCAACATTTGGGAGATGAAGTGGCTGCCAGTTTCCAGAAGGTTATAACTTAACATGTCTGTTTTTGTAGCTTCAGCCGTCGTAGCCGTGCCCTCTAACGGGATCAGCAGCGTGCAAGGGGACACTTTCACAGTGAGGAAATATTTCCGGAGGGACTTAAAATCATCTGAACACAGGAGCCAAAAGGGGATGAGTTTAATTATCTGATTACCCTGACAGACTTTTCTGCTGCTTTATTTTGTCCAAAGGTCAAAGCTTTCACCAGATTCTTGTTCGTGAACTCGTCTCCGCTCCCTCCTGCGTAAATCCTCCTCTGGCATTTAGTCTTATTGGTAAATTTTGTGAAATGAGGGTGAGATAAAGCTGCCACCCTTGCGGTACCTCATTTAAACAAGTCCACGGTTCTTATTGTTTCAACTGCCAAAGGGCAGAACAGCCTCTCAGGCAGATAACAAGTAAACGAAGTGAGGAAACAATCATTATTACAAATTATAACAGCGGATAGGGCAAATTAGAATTCATAGGAAAGTGGTAAACATGCTGAATTTCTTTGTGCGGTAATGAGGTGTGGTCACGTGGAGCACAACTTGTTCTCGACAATTCAAATCTCGAACACGACACATGACGCCTGCATTTTCCTCCCCTCAGCGACGAATGTGGTCGCGTGAGGTCAAACTCTGATCTTTGGCAACAATGTCTGGCTTGTAAACAGCGTTCAGCTTCATCCCAAAGGTGCCACACAGGTGTGAGGTCGAGGCAGCGTGCGGGCCAATCGGTGTTTTCATGCCAAACTGGGGGAAATGTTGTTTTTGTGGACCTGGCTTTGTGTGTGGGGCTGAGCCGAGTGCTGCGTTCACTATATCTACAGTAATCACAGTATGTCTCGGGCATATCTCATAGATATCAGCAGCTCCAACTCACGAAGGTCGAGTCGTCCACATACCAGAAGGTCGGCAGTCTCCCCATCCCATAGTATGAATGTGACTTGCCTCTGCTCTGATCACCTGACAGTCAGTATCACAGCCATTCTCACGTATCCCTGCGTGTCGCACATCGCTTCGCTCCGGGCTCACTTCAGTGAAAAGGTTTTCTGCCTCATGCTCTCCTCGATGGTTTAATTAAAAGCCTAATTAAAAACTAGCATCGTGAAGCTAACTCGTGGAAGAGTTACTTTAGTGTTTGATGTAAACTGTCCGGATCAGAGGGACATGATCTCCCCGCAGTAAACATGTTCGCTTACAGATTGAAAATTCGGCTCCTTGAGAATAAAGTTAACAAAGACTTTGAACTTGTGAACCTCCTCGGATGTTTAGTCTTACGTGTGTTCGTGCACACTATGCGAGTCGTCTTTTACCGAGTGTGAGTTTAAAAAAAAAAAAAAAGTTTCTGCTTGTCACTGGCAGAGATAACAGTTAATTTAATCGCTCTAAGTACCTCAGTATTCATTCAGATGCAATGAAGAGATATTCCCTGAGTCCCGCTGTCGACAGGGTGAACAAACCATCTTATCAAAATGACTTAGGGGAGGGAATTATTAAGCACAGAGATAAGTGGTCTAAGTGATAAAGTGTTAATATTCATAAGGTGAGGAAGCAAAAGACGGGGAGAGAAACGGAGAGAATGAAAAAGAGATAAGAGTTAAGATATTAAGTGTTATCTTGGCGTTAACGGTATTTCCAGCCTCTATCAAGATCTCTGCATTAGACGGGGGGGGAGGGGGGGAGGGGGGGTGTGTTTAAAGAGTGAGATGATAGACTTCTACAGAATAAGAGCTCTTCACTGCAGGTGACTGTTACTGGAAGAGCTGTGTGCTCACAGAGGATTAAAGCATATTCTGCTGCCGGCCTTGGATACCGACTCTTCTGTTGTTTACTGTTGTCTCATTTCTGCTGAGTCACTCAAAGATAAGGAACGACTCAGGCTGGTTATAGAAAGATTCTGCTTCTCTTGAAGGATTTCGCTCAAAGCGTCTCTTCATATGCCACGAGAATGTGACGGAGCTTTAATGTACTTCCTTTAGAGAACAGTCGTTTAATTTAGTTTACATCTCAAGCTCCACATTTAGTTGAACAGCGTCTCTTTAACTGCTGACCCGGTGTGGACGCGAACGCTGGTCCAGGTGTTTACATCCTGGTCGCTGCATTTCATTGTGTCTCATTGTTGAGTTGTCGACTGCAGCAGATGTCACTACACGGAGCTGCAGGTGTTTCATGCACTGTGACACTCAGACGGGATCACGTCGAGTCTAAGGTCTGCGGAGGTGGAAGCTTTGCTCGGTGTTTGCTACCGAAAAAGAAAAAACGCCTGCTGAGTCTTTCCTCGACTTCTCTCAAACTTGGCTGATATCATTGACTGTTAATAAAGACTGACGGCACGTTAAATTTTCCATAAACAAACGATGGACTTGCAGTTTTGTGGTTTCACAGATACACAACTCACGGACCAACTCAAACGTCGCATCCAATTTTGAAACCAAGATATAATTTAAAAACCAAACTCGAACACTTGAGCAAACATCAGTGTGATAACAACTACCTAGAATTACAGGAAGCATGTTTGAGAGTTCAGTCCACGTCTCATCCACTTCTGCAGGGAGCCACTAGGGGGCAGTATGAATGGTTTGGCATCACGTTGTCCGTCTGTGTATTGTGGTTCATTCCTGAATCATCCACTGAAGTAAAACTTACAGCACAAAACTTTTCCTGCAAACATTTTTTCAACAGCGCCATTCAATTCTCTGATCTGTCGTTACTTGAACAAATGACCAACCCTGTCGTTTTCTGCTGAGGACGCAAGTCTTGTCTTGTTTGTCGTGTCTCATATGTCTCATGTGAGTGTGTGTGTGTGGTGTCAGCGTCTGCCTGAGAGGAACCGGATGAGCTAATGTTGCACTTTTTTGCTCCGGTCCCTGGAGAGATTGCTCGGACGAATCCAGTTTAACTTTTCTTTCTGGCTGTCAGATGTATGAAGCTCATTTGGGGCGAGAGACACTTTTCTCTGGCCTCCAGAAATAGTTTTCTCCTCTGTCCCAGTTCTACCTTTAGTTTACACAAAGCCGAAAATAGGTAAACAAGAGGTGGGAGAAAAAGAGGACAGGAACCTGAGCTGAGGTAAAAGATGAGAAGTTAAAATAGAGACTGAAACAAACGATACGCCAGAGAAAGTTTTGGGATAAATGATTGAGTGACTCTCCTGCCTCTGTTGAAAGGGTCGAGGGATGGTGAGGTTTCACAGCTCTCATGGTGAGATGGTGGAAAGGGCACTGGTTCAGACGCCACGGCGTTAATGCAACATTCAGTAGGAGGCATGTTTTATTAACAAATGAGAGGAGCTCGGACCGCTGAGCTGCACTCGACTGTAAACATCCAGAGCAGGACATTTTTAGAGATGACTGAGGAGACGGAGGTTTGATTTCTCACCGACTTGCTCAGAGTTTGATCTAAAAGTTGATAAAATCTTCCTCATAATTGTCAAACTTTAACACAGGCTGTTTTAAGTTATGTCTTGTATTTAATTCCAAATGTCTTCACTTTTTAACGGAGCCCAGGGAGCTCCGCCGCTCCCTGAGATCCTGATTGACCAACTTTTATAAATCTCAGTTCTGAATGTGTTCTTCTTCCACTTACACATTTCAGGCCTATTCAGGAGCTACTTCAGTAATTAGAACCCCACAGAGGCCATTTGCAGGAATTGAATTGGACCACAAAGCATCTTCAGCAGCAAATATTTTCCTCCCGTCTGCGAGAGACGGAGAGAGAGTGTGGTCCATTATGTCTTTTAGCCTTGATTCAACTTTCTGGCTTTGCCTGAAAACTCTAATTAGAGTTGTTGCTTCAGTCCTTGTTTACTTATATGTAATAATACCTGTTGTCTAAATGTCCAATCTCTACTAAGTCCCTTCTATCCTTATCATTATACATGTAGATATTGTATTTACATCGAGATACTCTTCGTCCAGTGTAGACTTTTACTGAGGTCACGACGAGAGCAGCACAGTTTCACTGTTGGAACTGGTTTTACAAAAAGTGAACTTTAGCTCAAACTTCAATCCAGCAAACACTCACATCCACAGACACTTAAACTGAGTGTCTGCATGCAACAAGTGGGAGTAATCTGCTGCTGTGTCACTTCCATCTGCTGCACCAATAAACTTTTCTTGTCAGGTCGCCCTGGCCCGGGGGTTAACGCTGCAGCCGTAAAAGCAGCCTCCTCGGTTCACGTCTGGCCGGGGACGTTCGGTGCATGAAAGCCTGTCTTCACTTCTTTGCTAACTTATCATTCAAGGCGAAAAACATCCACCCGCACTAAAATGTCCTTACCACTCAAAAGCAGTTCACACATGGACGTGCATGCTCAACGCTCAGTGCGCAATGACACACGGATGCACTCATAGTCTCACGCCCTCTCCGCCTCTCGTAAATCCGTCTGGCGGAGACATTGCACCCAGGATGCATCTCAATCACCCAATCAGGATAACAGGAGAGACATGCAGCAAATCCAGATCTTCTGTCCCATTTAGAAAGGGAGGAATGGAGACTCATGTATATACGAGAGACAGATATGTGATGTCCTTAAAGTGGGAAAGTAATCTTCTCAGCGCTGCTTTGAAGTCTGTGCCGTTGGTCGTCTGCAGGTCTGATTAAACAAACCTCTGAGCAGCACGTTGCTATTAAAGCCCAGCAGACATATGGGATTACATTAGGATCTGATACATCAAACGATTCGGCTTTATCGAGTTTCCACAGAAACAAACAGTTGTTAAATCTTCATGATCTCGGCTTAAACCAAATTACAAATGAGACAATGAAAGAATATCTCTTACACCTGCCCCCCCCCCCCCCCGCAGCACTCACGCTGCACCATGGGTTTGTTTGTCCTGATTACATCCAGAACTTGAGGAGTTTGTTCAGCATCTTTGTAAATGAAGCGATGATTGTTCTGTGTTAAATCAAGAAAACTGTGAGTAATGAGCTTTATCACGCTGATGGATTTACTCAATGTAAAAACCTGTAAACACACAGACTTCATTCTATTACCGCTGAGGGGAGTAAGCTGAGTAACATTAAACGAACACAATTAAGATTGGAACGCTTGAGTCATGCTGATTAAAAGTTTTGTTGATTTCTTCTGAAGCCGTCACTGAGCAGATCGTTGTAAAGTCCAACTGTGACAAACACAAATCCTCCACTTCTGCCATTTCCTGTTATTTGTGGGACAATTAACTGCAGGTTTATTTGTCATTTTGCTCAAAAATGAACTTCATGCAGAGAAAATGGCTTCCGATGTGAAGATCATTGAACCAAGCTGTCACAGTCTGACCAATGCACTGTGGCATATTTTCTTTTAATAGACTGTTGAGCCTCACGCTGCTGTGTGGCTGCTCTGTGGCTGCTCTGTATTAAATTGGGGGAAATGGCCGCCTTGCCAAGGAGAGCGAAACAGTGGCTTAGATCTCTGATATCTCCTCTGATGTTTGCCTCATTATTTAGTTTTGAACACATCTTTACTATCAAAGGGAGGATTGGCTGGACATGATGAATGTTTTCTGTGGTGGAGCAGTGCAACAACCGGGTTGCAGGGAAGAGTGTTTCAGGAATATGTCTTCATTTGCCAGGTTCCAGTCTCTGTGGACCGGACAGATCCTGCAAAGAACCCGACAAAGCTGTAAAGATAAGGACGGAACCCACATGATGATTTACGTCAGCGTGACTCGAGGTTTCTTGTTTCTTGTCCTTTCTCTCTAATTTTGTCCTCAGAGATATCGGGCAGATCAGTGAAGTGCATCCAAGTTAGATGTTGCAACACGTCATCTAAAAACTGGGAAAGTTCTGCACTTGTAGGACCTGAGGCACAGGAGAGCACGCTGAGGTGGAGGTTTACAGGAGCTGAAAAAAAAAAGACTCCAGACGAGGACGTACAGGACAATGAAGAGGCTTAAAGTCTCAAGTAGGCAGGTGAAGTTCAACAACTAGACAAAACAGAGCTGCGCAAAATAGAGCATGAGGTGAAACTTACTGAGCGACGAAAATAGAGGACAAGGAAAACCAAGGACGTGGACAGACGACTGGAGCGCAGAGACTAAATACACGTGGGGCACAGGTGAGACACTTCAGATAAACACAGAAGCAGAACATATGACAAAGATAAGTTCAGCACCTCCAAAATATCGTCCCTGATAGAGGTCCTAACAAACCGCTGTGTGAATGCTAAGCGTCCTGACAAAGACGGCAAGGCCGCATTAGATAAACTGGGAGCTGGGAGCGCGCGTCCCTCTGCCAAGGCCGACGCTCTATCTCGCCATCGTTAAAGAAAGTGACAGAGAATTCCTGGATCCGCTCCAGAACGTAATGGATTCTTCCGGAGGTCCTGCCCCCTCACTCTTTTCATGGAAATTGGTTTAGTAGTTTTTGAGTAAACCTGCTGACAAACGGACAATCGAGGGAGGGGGGGGGGGGCTGCGGCTCAGGATGTAGAGCGGGTCGTCCACTAACCTGAAGGTCGGTTGTCTGATCCCGAGCTCCTTAATTCTGCGTGCTGACATGTCCTTTTCAAGACAATGAAGCCTAAATAGTGAATAGTTGACTTTTACCGCAAAGCACAAGATAAATACAGAAGAAAAGCAAAGGCCAATGAGAACTCTGTTGATTGTTGCAGGTCGGTGTCTCTCGTTAAGTATTTGCATGTGTGCACCAGCATTTACTTCACTTCTGGTTCGTCTCTTCCCAGAAAGACACGATCTAGATGTAATGTATTAGTGTTTGGTGCAGCCGGAGCTCTGGTATTAGGATTACAGCGACCGTGGTTTGCATGATGAGATGTGAAGTTTTCACTTGAATCAAACAAAAACGATCCAGTGGTTGAGAAGATGACGGTTCATTTTTTTTGGCTCGAGTTTCATTTATAATCCTTTCAAAGACCCTCTTGTATTTCTCGGGGAGGGGGAGGGGGGGCGGCATGATGAAGTTCTGGGCTGCCTGAATGTGACGAGCTCTTCTCCTGCACGTTCTGTTGTGCATATGTGTCTTTGTGCAGCGAGGCTTGTAATTTCACACCTCCCTCTGCACTAATTCATCCTCCTCCAGGGGGCATGTTTATATATGTACGTACACCCTGCTAAATCTGTGAGAGAGTCACACGCATACATGCAAACATGCAGTGTAATCCAGTTTTCTTTCAGCTAATGACTCTGGTGCTAATTAGAAAGCATGCAACTCTGCAGCACCCCCCCCTCCCTCAGACTCGCTCCTTCGAGCTTGAGGAAGCTCTTCATCTCTGCTCGCATCAGCACGAGCATCAGGAAACGTAGAGTTCCATACGGCGCAGACACGATGAAGACATTTTAACTGTGGGGCCACACAACACGCCGCGGCTACATCTACGCAACTGTCAGTTCCGTTGTGGTCCCTCCATGTTTTTTTTTGTTGCCACACTGTTTGATTGAATCATTGTGTTTCTCTCTCTCTCTTAATGAGCATCACAGAAACTGTCCCTTCAGGTCTCGTGCAGAGAAGCTGAATGAGAACACGTTTCTGGTGCGTCCTCAAGCCTCAGCTGTGATCCCGAGTGAGGTTGTGGACGTCCAGTTTGCAGGGTCGTCAGCACAGAGCCTCACCAACACGCTCTGATTACATCACCCAGACCCCAGAGAATCTAACATGGGTCTCCTCTGACGAAACTAAAATACTCTCAGCTCAAATTGTGACTTTAACATAAGGTGACTGTGTTTGTGTTTGTTCTCCCGCTCCCACACAACATGCGTTTGGCGTCTCACAAATACCAAATGTGTGTTGCATAGAACCTGAGAACGACAAACTGGGATTCAGGCCGAATGCAAAGTCGATCCTGAAGCTGTGTTCGTTGTTTCCATTAGAGAAGGAGTCACGTTTCACACTGCGTGAATTCATAACATCAACTAAACAGCTTTAATGATGCGTTAATGTCGGTTTGCTTCCATTAAAGGTACAATTAAGCGAAAAGCAGCCTGGAAATAACTGACTGAAGTTCAGCTGTATTAAACTTTGCCTTCCCTTTGTCTTAAGATGTCTGATTTCAGATTTCATCAAGATCCATGATGGAAATGTGCGTGAGTGAAAACAAAATCTCCTTAGCAGAGTTCTTCTTTTATACTCTTGGTTGTTTTCGACTCTGCATCAACGCCACTTTATTTTAAACGATGAAGACGCTGTTCAAACATGCCGGTGACCTTGAGAGCATCAGTCCCCACCTACTGAAGCTTCTTTAATCATTCATAATCCCTCACTGCAGCTGAAAGACAAAAAGGGCTCTGTCATTATCAATCTGCACAGAGCAGAGTCTCTGATACGTCTCACCGACTTCCTCTGTGCAGCTCTGGTCTGGACAGACATGGACGTTCTATCTCAGTCTCAGTTTCCAAAACCAGGGGCCGCCGGCATCGCTGTATGTATATTTACTCTGCTGCCAGCTTGTCAGTGTGGATACAGTTTAATTCCAGGAGTTTCAGAGAAAGAAGCCCACGGGGGTAAACAGGGGTGGAGTTGGGATGCAGGTCAGATGGATGAGAAAATTGAGTCTTAGTGGAGCAGGATGGTTGAGAAAGTGACCAGATGATTGATTGGGTATATTTGTTACAGGTTACTTACAGTTGCAGAAACTTGCACGTTTGAGACTTGCATTTTCCTCAGGAGGGATGAAGAGAAACAGAACAGCGAGCCGGGCACAAACGGCCGGAGGCTGGGATCGATCCTCAGACAAACCAAGGCGTCCAATTAGGCTTTACACCGCATGCTGGTAATTTAGCCTCCATGATACTGTGTGCACTGTAGGACACAGTTACACTTCCATGTGTTGCTAAGAGTATATTTATTGGGCTGCAGCTAATTAAAAACACATCTGAGCAACAGCGTAGCCCTTTCTGAAGAGTAACCGAAGCACATTTCAGATTTCATTAGCTGCTTAACGATCATTGCCTGACTGCCACTCTCTCTAATGTGCCAATCAAAACTCGACAGTTTCTTTTTTTCTTTTCTTTTAAAGTTCCAGAAACCACGGAATGTTCCTGCACTTTGACTCTTCTGGATTTGCGAGCGGTCGACATTAACAAAGATCGCGACACGTGAGGAGATCAACACTGGCTGATGTTAAGAGCAAGAAAAGGGCAACGATCAAGCATTCACACGTGGTCAGAACCCTAAACTAGAAACAGTTTGATTCTCTCGTTCTGCAGAGAAAAGTGAAATAAACCATTGGAAATCCTTTTGCTTTTATTTTAAATCTTTGCCTTGGACTGGAAATAAGAACCAGCTCTTCAACGGTGACGCATGCATACGTTGCCTCGATGTGTTAAAGGCTTCAGAGCAGAGGGAGAAGAATCCACTCAAACAATATCTGTGCAAACAACTGCAGATAAGATTAGAGGCTGTGATCTTACAACAGAGGAGAAACACAACATGCTTCTGTGGAGAAATCCCTCTCAGCTTGCTTGAAAGTCGTTCCTCGTGAATGTGGCGTGATGAGTTCTGCGCTGACTTCCTTTATGACCGAGACACTGGGAGGTTGTGGAGTTTCCTTTCATGGGTTCTCTCTTTTCTGCTGCAGCCTTCTTCCAGGTCTTCTTTGAGAAAAGTGCTTGTTTCAGGCCCTAAAGATTTGCTCACTATTCATTTCTGTCTGTCAGCACGTCTCACTGTGCTGTGCGCTTTTTGTCTATTCAGCTTGCCTCCACGAGGACTGAGCCATATTTGTCTCATAACACGAGGAGGCGGTTTATGTGCAGCTCTTGCATTTACATCAGTTGTAGTGGCATTTGCTTCCTGGCACACCTACCTGACTCTGTGACAGATCATTTATTCCCCTCTTGTTGTTTTTCTGTTTTTCACCAGGTGTCGGGAAGGCTACCAGGGAATCCGCTGCGACCAGTTCCTGCCCAAGACGGACTCCATCCTGTCTGACCCAAGTAAGTTTTCCACTGGAGCGTATTCAGTGCGGGGGGGGGTTCTCGTTTGGGGAAAATCAGATGTTCAGAAACGTACGCTGACATTTACCCGCCGTGTTCTCGATACGGATTCTCCTGCTCCGCTGTATGAAACATTAGCTTCTCATGGAGTTCCCACTTCTTCGACCCACGATGTTTGCAAACGAGCGCTGCACACATCCGAAGGCTCGTAGCGTTGGGTTTTGTTAGGAGGTTTCCAGTCGCATGTTCACAGACAATAACTCAATTCAGTGGGGGATCCATAATCTTCACCGGCTACTTGATTTAATTAGTTTGGCATCGCAGGTAATTATCAGCCCCTGATTAGAAAAACCAGCAGAATCGTGTCTGAAATGGAAAAAATACTTTTGTGTATCAGCTCCTTGATAAATCCTTGGAATAAATACAATTTGAAACCTGACAGAAACGAAAGTATATCGGCGTGTTGGAAAGTTTAATACACTGCAGCGTGTTTAAAGCTTTCAATTACATTTCTGACAAACACTGTTCAGTGGAGTTTTCTAACATTTTTAGTATCATATAGGTTTTTATGGATTTTCCTTCTTCTCTTGTACTCTTTTTTAACTTAAGCTCATTTTTGGTCCTCGTATTACTTTCTCATTTTCCGTTCTATTCACTTCTTTCTCAAACATCCTCTCCTACTTCAGACTAATGTCACTCTACTCATTTTTTTTTTTTATCTGCCTAAGCCACAGAACTCTCAATGTCATATACCTGAGGGAAGAACACCAATTGCCCCGACTTCTGTCTTTAGAGCTCGCTATCTCCGCCATATTAATTTCCACGTTCCCTCATCTCATTCCAAAAAAATGCAACCTTGTCACTGGGGCACTCACACGGTGGCGGTACAATAGCTTATCTGTGACTTTCCTGCTAACAAGCCGTGTGCAGTAATGGCACCATTTACCGTGAAAGGACGGAAATGTGCCTGTGGGGGTTTTTACTTCCTATTTGTCCAGTGTCAGAAAATAATATTATGAAATTAAAATCCCCCCTTGTGAATATGATCTTCTCTCCTCGGTCGCAAAGGGGGACTGTGCCATAAATGACACATTAAATGTTGAAAATGCAACATCGCTTGCTCTTTCTTAATATCCTTTACTTTCCAGATAATTAATTAAGTCTCTGTAATTAGGTTTTTAATTCCGAGCGAGTATTAGGGTAATTGTCCTTGTTGGAACAACATTGGTGCTCGTTCGAGTGACACCCAGCGCTTTGTTTCCACAACAAGCCCACTGACCTGAACGTATTGGAAGCTAAGAACCGTTACCGTCCTCGTCATTAAAACAATTTGTCAACTGTCAGATGGAAACAGTTGTTGTATCTGTTGATCGTCGGGAAGAGGTTGTAGAAAATATGTAGTTGTGGGTTTGACGTAAGCGTCTCTGGACACCAGAGCGCAGGAGGGTCCAGAAGACAGATCTGATGTTTGACGTTTCTTTTAGCAGAAGTCACAAAGACTGAGACTGAAATATAATTTGAGAAAAACCTTCATTAGTCCCATTATGTGGAGATTTGCTGTGAAAACAGAAACATCAGTGAAAGTGATATTAGATGTCTGATCTGATGAAGCACAGTGCATTCATTAAAACCAAAAGGGTGTTTGAGAAGATAATCTTTATTTACAGGACGTCATGCACATAAAGTATGCGGAAGATTACAATTATAATAATCATTAAACAATAAATATTCACTTTTAAACTCGATGATTTCTCTGGAAGTCAACAACAGTATTTAAATTCAAGCCCAACTTTCTGAGAAATCGACTCAGTGGATAACGTGTTTGTGGTAAAAGTGTTTTCAGGTGTAATTTTGAGCCGTTTCCAGCAGCAACATTTCAGAGTCGGGGCTCGGAGGCAGGAGGTTGTTTATGTATTTATGATTTGGAGCTATGCAGAAAGTAGCTGCACGCCCCGACTCTACGTTTGTCTCATAAAAACAAGCTGCAGCGTCTGTTCTGTAGACTCAACAATATTCCACACAACTGCAGCGGTGAGAGGAATTGAACTTCGACATCGACAAACAAAGTTGTCCTCTCCCGAACCAAGAACCGAAATCTCAAGCATAACCTCGGACCAGTTTCCTCAACTGATTATTAGTGAATTAATGGACGGGACTGTTTCGGGGGAATTTCCATATAAATTGTCTGGGAGTTAAATCATTACTGAGGGACGGGGGAGCAGGAACGAAAAGAGAGTGATGTGTTTTCACCCCTGGTCCCCGACACCTTTCTGTTTGTATCGGCTTTACCTCACACAACTCTCCCTGATTCATTTCTGATTTCACACATCTATTCTTTGCAACTTTCTCTAACTCGCTGCCAAATCTCTATCCTCAATTCATTCTCTAATAGTGGGAATCGATTGGCCCACTTTCAGGTCATTATTCTCGCTGGCTTCAATCTCGCTCTCAACTGCTTCCGTTATTCCCGACAAGTCCCTGTTCTCTGTTCTCCATTACAAAACACAATGTCGTAAAACTTGTGGATTTATTTTCCAGTAACACCAACTTTTCTCTTTTTCTTTTTTTCCTCCATTTTTTTATTCAACTATTTCCTGCTTCAAAAAAAAAAAAAAAAAGTGGGTAAGTGCAAAGCTGGAACAGAAGAGTGTGGCCTCCGCTCTTCTTTCCTCACTCCTCAGATTATCTTTCCCCAGCATCACATCCTTTGCTCGCAGCTCATCGAACCCTCATTTCCCAGGTTACCTTTGTGTCTCCTGTTGGTTTTGTTGCCTCAGTGTTGACTTGCCTGCTCCCTCTTCCAAAAACTTCCCCTCAGACGGACCCCTGCCCCCTCATCTGTCCCTCGCTAACCTCGTCCGTGCCACACTTCCCTGAACGGGCATCTTGTCTAAGCGTCAGTCCTCATCCTCCCTCCCTGCAGTCCACCGTCCTCCGTCCAGCTCGTCTCCTAAGTGGCACGGGCCTCAGATGAGCTGGGTAAAACAGGTTCACCAGCAGGGCACACGAACGCCGCCGAGGACCTCTGGCACACGAACGCTGCCGAGGCGGAAGGGAAGAAAGGATGCGGGGAAGCATCTTCTGACTCGGTGCTATCGAAGCGTCCCGGGGTCTCACAGGACGAGAGCGGTGTCGTGACTCCGGTGGCTGAACAAACAGAACGACAGTGAGATAGAAGGCCGGGCAGAGAGGGACACGTTTGTCCCCTCGACAAAACGAGGAACACCACATGCTACGATTTAAAATATCCACAACATGGCTTGAATAAAAATCTGGCTTCGTAAACTGCAAAACAATATTGAATGTAAGCTCCAAGCTGAATACCAAATGCACAACATGAATAAACGCCAGACGGTTATATAAAGCATTTAACAGTCACATTCAAACGCGTGTGTGTGTGTGTGTGCAGATTTAAGGTTTGTTCATTTAGTGTTGCCATCACAGTTTCTAAGAGCAAAGATTTTATTAATAGATTAATCAGCAATAGATTCATTGTTTTGGTTCCTGAAACATTAATTTTGTGGAATGAAAAAAGCATCAGACTGAAAAGTTTGGGGGGTTTTTTTGCAGCCAAACATTAAACCAAAGAATTCTATTTTAGATTCTGCCAGAGATGTGAAAGTTTCCAGAGATAACAAATCAAAGAAAGGACTGTATGTAAAATGATTGGATAGAAGAACAACAAGTCTTGGTTTATTTAGTGCAGACATCGGAAATAATTAGATATACAATGGGACCAGGTTAATACAGATTAATCAAGTTTTAATAAATATTTTATTAAAATGTTGGGAGGTGAGAAGGGGAAATTAAATGTTAATGGTTTCATTTTTAATGAGAATTAATTTAAGACTAATTGTTTTTTTGATTAGGAGACTGATTGTTTCAGCATCGTCAGCTGTAAGTTGAGAGATGCCAAACCTTTTATTGATTTTGTTGATGCCAGTTGCTTTTAGTATCAAACTAAATTAAAACTCAGGGCAACGTCCAGAGTCTGAGCACGGAAACGTTGTGTGTGCGGACGAGATTTCAAACCACGCTCTGGCTCTTCGAGGGTTAAATCTCTGTGAGCCAGGTTCTGAACTCCAGGATAAAGATTTGAAACTCTGTCAAACGGATCCTCCACAACAGCAGATCGCAGCGGGGGTGCCTCACGACCCACTGATGTGCATTTAAGTCTCAAACCGCTGACAAGGCTCCACACAGAGTTTGTCACCTGACGCTTTGATGTGATGTGTTGCGAGATCAAAGTCTTGTTTAGGATTCCCTCCGAAACCATCAGAGAGCCGCGGAAGCGTTTTCCTGTTATCTACAACTTCACCGCGTCAGTCCAGAAGAAACCGAGCCCCCGGTGCTTCCACTGTCGTCTTCTGTTGTTCAAACTGGGAGGCTGATGATCGGCACAACCGTTCTGAAGATGCACAAGATGATATAGAATCCGGACTTGAACGAGAATCCTTCTCTCCTCCGCCCTCCCTCAATCTGTTCCTCACATCATCCACGTCTGCAATCATTGTCTCAGCCACAGTTAAAAAAAACATATTCAACCTTTCTGAATCGAAGGCGTCGGAGCTCAGACGGTCCGGGTTTACGACGCCGTCGGGCAGATTGAGGATATTCTCGATATCTGAATAATCTACATCACATGCATCGCAACACACCGCGTAGACACCGAGAGAGATTTACAGAAGACAAATTTAATTCGCACTATCTTTATGAGATTTGATTTCATGCTCGGCAGGTTCGTGTGTAACCGCCGATGATAACGTTGCTGTAATCATGCAAGTCCAATTTCCCCGAGACTCCAGGCCTGTATCTCATGTTGTACTGCATGTTTCAGGCCATAAGATACAAAGGAAGCATAAAATGTGTGATTGCTTTAAGCTTCGTGCTTTTATCACGGGCCAACTGTTGAGTCAGGGCCGACGCAGGTTCCAATAACGCTCCACTGAGCATGTGATCGATTTTCTTTATTCACAACTGTGCAAACACTTGTGCATTTTGATGCTCATCTCAGTGACGCTCACAGAAAAACACGGGTTCGCTGACGACGTGTATATTTACAGTGTGAATGAAATCACCTCGAGCTCCAAAGGTCACGCCCCCTGGCCGCGAGGACCTTGGGATAATTTAAAAATCAATAAGTTACAGCACGCTAATCCGTGAATGTCTCGCATCCATCATTAGCAGAGTCACGAGACAACAGCCTCAAACACATTACGTGGGAGATCGGGAGCTAGCTGCAAACCAGACGAGCAAAGAGCAGAGACACAGTCAATAAAGGCCACGAGCATTAATACAGTTTCTACTGTTTACAAAGGGAGAGGACGTGAGCTCTGGTTCAGTCTGTTCAGGATGGAGATGTTGACGAGCGACTGGAGATAAGAACCAGATTGATGAGGGGGTTTGATGAACGCAGGTCGTTTGTCATAACTGTCAATGTAGTAACTGTGTTTGAAATAATCAATCAATCAATCTACAATTATTCACGGAGCCCACGTTCACAAATCACAGTTTGACTCGTGGGGTTTAAATAAGGCTGCAACTTTCGTTTACCTCTCGGGTTTCGTAACCGACGTGCAGTTAGCTTGATTTACAGAACGTCCTTCCTTGTATTTCTCACAGTTGTGTGTGTGTGTGTGTCAGTGTGTGTGTCAGTGTGTACAGGCGTGTGCTGCTCTGCTTTCTGCATGTCTCATCCTCGGGAAGGTTAAAACACAGTCTCAGGATTCATCTTGTTGAATTCACACGATCTAAAAGACGAGCGGCTGGCTTAACGCTCGGCACGTCTGGCGCCGGTATCCCTCCTCTTGACACTGACTAATTGTGGCAAGATAAATCCAACCTACCAGGAAATGGATAAAGAACTGTCAGGTCTGCGTTCTTGACGTCTGAGCTGGTCGGAGTTTCTTTTGTTACCAAACACGAGCAGAGCCTCTGAAACAAATTCAGTATTTTCTAATGATGGGGATAATAACGCTGGTTTTGTGTGGAGCTGGAGCTGCAGAGGCTTCTTTTGGTTTAATTGGTGCATGTCCAGGGCGAAGGAAACGGCAACATCCACATCCACACTCCCAATTAAAACAACAAAAGGAGAAGTCTCTCTCTCTTTGACAGCAGGTCTCTTTGAAAACACATGAAAAGAATCTATTTCACATTAACAGTGTTCACAGCATCTTCTCCCTCGCCGCAGCTTCTGGATTTGTTTGCACTCACACGCAGAGACGCCCTGGATTAGAATCAGCAGCGTAATCCGTGAGTTGCTGTTACGTCGTTGTAGCTCAGATTTAAATGTGGATTTAAATAAAGACGCAGAGCAAAGTTTCCTCTGAGCTTCCGTGTGATGTTAAACCCCGGAGCTCAGAGCGAATGTAGGATTTTAAAGGTTTGTTGATATCAATTAATTGCTGATATAAACCTGCATGAAATGAAGTCTGTGACGATCTGGGTCAAAAACACAGTAATTCTGTTTCCTCTCAGAGTTCCCTTCATCCTCGACAGGTCCGACCCGCCTCTTCGTCCTCACGTACAGTTTGTCCACTCGTGCTGAGACCTCGCGGGTACAAGATCTCATTCTTGGTGTTTTGGTTGCACGTCCCCCGGTCGCACTTGTTTTGGCGGCGAGAGCGAGGGGGAGGCAGGAGGAGGGGGCGTGTGACATTTTGTTAGATGGCGGCGGCAGAGTCTCGGGAAAGCTCCGTCAGCCCGAGCTTGCCAAGCTTCACACATTGTCTGATGGTGTTGCTTGCTGCATGACAAACTGACCTCGCTGCAGGAAGACAAAGTGATGCAGGACGGACGCCAGTGGACATCTCATATTCCCAACATGTGTTCCTCCGTTTTCACTGTGATGAATCCCAGTCTCCTCCACACGGAGATCGGTGCGTTATCTGTGAGCGCACATTTACTGGGCTGCACATCACAGATGAGAGAGTCGCTGTCTGTCTTTTGTGGAACGGTTCACTTGTCCGCGCGCTAATTAAAGGTTCCTCCTCCACAGCAGCGTCTTCTGCAGGCGTCCTCTCAGGTTCCAGGTTCACAGCGGGTCGTTGGCAGTTTGCATCTAATACCTCGCTCCTGTCAGCTTCCACTGGAACACGCAGACGTTAATTTAGCCGCAGCCGGGCCGCTCCGTGTTCGATTGCGTCCTCACCAAAGTGTGCACCCGGCTTACCACCGTGACACGGAGCATTAGAGCGTCTGTGCAACCGCTGCTCCTGCGAGCTGCAGCTGGATTACACACAAACGTGCCGCGTGAACGTGTTTGAGTGGTTCTGTCCTCACTGTGACCTCATCCTCACGAACGCCAAACCCGAACTGACTGAATTAAATGAACAGTATCCTCTGAGTAGAATTACAAACCCTGAAAGTTTGGGATTTGTGCTTGATTTTATAGGTTGATCCAAATTAAACGCATGCCTGCTGCCTTCTGTGTAGCATTAGCAGCGTCAGTGACGGCGGAGTCTGTCCTTCATATCCTCCTTCTGCCAACAACAACAGAATCACATCTCTTTTTAAAAGCTCAGCTATGCTCGGCCGCCTTGTGAACTCTGTGGGAACCGAAAAAAACGACTTTAGCGACGGACCTTAATGAATGTATACCGATCGCTGACACCAATTTACCTTCTGTGCATCTACTGCTGCGGACGTGTGATAGCAAGCAATCAAAACAGAGGAAATGCGTATTGCTGGCAGTAACTCACCCAGCGTGCCCCCCCCCCCCCCCCCCGTGTGATTTCCTGAAAAATATTTACTCTGGCGAATAATTTGGATTGAATATTTTAAAAAATAACCACCTCGCTTTGTTTTCCCTCCTGTTTTCCTCTGAGCATCCGATCAAGACTCGGGGCCGTGCCCACATTCAGGCCCTAATGGAACTGGAAGGCCCAATTTATTGTGAAGTATGGGTCTTGTCAGCCGGTGCTTAGTGAAGAATATGTCAGTGGGATGCAGATTATCCCGGAGCAGTGGGCTGATATGCTCGCTGCTTGCACCCACCCTCCAGTCACAGGTCGTTAATAACCGGGCCGGAGTGGCAGACAGTGCAATTCTCCTGCCTCGTCTCAGCGTAGGACATTCTTCTCCTTCTCTCCGTCCATTCTTCACGTCTGTCCACACTTCTCATTCCTTTTCTCTCCATCTCCCGCTGCTTCAAGTTTGTTTACTTTTTCTACCTTTACTTTTTTTCGTCTATTTATTTTGTCCTGCGTGAACCAAAGTGAGGGATTCTGGGAGCCACAGGTACAAAACAGGATTAGATAAACCTTCACTGATTCTGTGCAGAGGAGATTCACAGTTCACGCAGCAGCACAAGGGAACAATCTAAGTAAGAATAAAAAATATTATATGCAATAATAATACTAAGAAATAGTACGACTGATAATACTAGTGCTGAAAAATCAGCACATTCACGTGATCAAATGTAAAAACAACAAATTTTTATTTAAATATTAAATTGATCTTTCATTTAATTATAGCATAAGCATGTTATAGTTCGGATGATTAGCATATTATTAGTCATCTTATTGTAATAATGTTACATTAAATATATTTTTCAATGTAAATCACAACATGGAAGATACATGAATACATAAACATCAAAAAACAATAAAATGTTTACATCAGGCTAAATTCTGCAGCAGTAGTTCTTTTTATTGGGCTGGTAACGAATTCAAGCGAAATAATTCTGTAGAATAATAAAACACTAAATGATTATGAAAAGTCTGTTCGAGCCGCGGTGAACGTTGTGTGTTGCTCTGCAGGTGTTTTACTTCCTGTCAGCGCTTCTTTGACGTGGATGAGGTGATTCAGACGGACGGCTGTTTGCTAACAGGGAGCTTTTCTGAATTAGCTGCTTCCTGCTGCTGGAAACTTGAGACTGAAGCCGAACTGAAGATACAGTGAATGTGTCACTGAACCAAACCGATAATTTAAAACACACTTAAAAAAAAGCAGCACAGTTGGTCATAAGTCTTCATTTCACATAGCACCGGAGGCAGTTGAACAATCTGTTATTTGAAAAAGTTGGTTAGCGAGGCTTTAGAGTTTTCTCTCTTTTCTGGGCTCCATGTCGTCCGTCTGATTTCAGGGTTCGTTCTCACTCTCTTTGGTTCGTCGTCGTTCCCGTGCTGTTTATATTTTGTAGGTTTTATGTAGAGAAGTCTTCAGCAGATCATCCTCTCCAGGCCTTTTGTTTGAACCTGTCACATTAATGGATGCAGAGCACACAGCCGAGATAAAAGAGCTTCTCTCACATCAGAATCCACAGATTCCTTGTTACAGAGCGACTCGAGCTGTTTAAGCGAACGTCTCATGTGATGCCAGCCTAATAAAAACCTGCCAGCTCCGACTAACGTGATTATGACAACTTGCCAGGAACACAGGTGAGAAAACAAGCTAATGGTGAATCAGCTGAATGAGAGAAATGACTTTAACCTGTCGTCTGCCAGAGCGGCACCGGTTTACAGCAGAGCGTCGGGTCCATTATCACTGGATGGACAAAGACAGTGATGAGGTCACCTGTGTTTAACTGTGTCACTCTCTCTAATAAGTCATCAGTCTGAATGATCATTGAATCCTCTGCACATTATGTAGGAGGCAGGAGTTCACAGTGGTTTCACTGTTCAGTTCAAACACTGAAGAAAACATGACCAAACATTTTATTATATAACTTTAACACATAGTTCAGGTTTCTAAATGTTTTACACTCATATTAAATACGACTATTAGAGCATTTTAATTAACATATTTGTCAGTATATCTTGTGTTTTGAAATCCTCACTATGATTATGTTCTGTCGTACTTTGTTTTTCTCCCCTGACCCTTCAGCGGAACTCTTCACCAGCCATTAAATCTACAGAGACAATTCATGAGCATTAGAACTACAAAGACACACATATCAAAATGAACACATGAATATTTAAAGTGTACTATAACGCAACACAATAAAGCTCCATTAGAATCGATGGTCGCCCACTGCACTATCACGTCCTGCTCTTCTTCTTCTCTTCTAATTCTTTCTCTGAACACACCCCCCCCCCCCCCCAGCTCCGCCTGGATGTGTGTCTGTGCACATTAAGATACTTTGCCTTCCCTCCACCTAGATGTGGCTGTAGTCCAGCGCTTGTGGTCATTAAACCTCCAAGAACAAGGGAGCTGATCAAGGATCACTGCTCGGGTTGTGTGGCAGTTTTAATTTGCACCGTGCCGAGAGGAACACTGGTCCTTTAAAGCCTGTGATGTAAAAATAGCCGCAGCTATCCTCGCGTTACCTTTCTTTGCTCCTCTGTCATGCAGCAGACTGGATGTGCCGGTGGTTTGACTGTCGCTCTGTGAAAGTCTAAAAACTGATAAAGTTCAAGGGTGAGATCGAGGATATAAACATTTTCTCACGAGGCCACGACGAGGAGCTCGAGCGCAGAGGGCGGAGGAGAGCTGAGGGTTGATCCAGGGTCCCTTTAGTGAAACTGTAAATTCTCTGCAGACACAGTATCGTGGGACTTTTTCACTGAAGCTCTTGTGAAGCTCGGGTGCACGTGAAGCTGTCTGAATTTAAAATGAGCAGCCGTGTGGGAAAGTGTCTGGATCTCTGACACAAAGTAAAAGCCACATATCTGCGCTCATACAAGTTTAAAGAGGGAGGTCGGTTACAAACCCAAGAAGAAAATCTTGAGAAGAAGAATCCGATCAAAGAGATTCAACACCGGCTGATTGTGAATTCAACATTGTGTGTTGACTCTGTGTTGCTGTGCAGCTGAATACAGAAGAATACACGATCGATGCTGTTGACATTTACACACAACAGCAGTTTCAAACACTTAAAGTCCCTGCAAGTGTTTAAATCTGAGATATAAGTACAGTTCATATAAGTACTTCTAAACTTATATGAACTGAAAAATACACACAGACAGTCATCGCATGACAAATCATGACTTGTGACAAAATAATACAAATATAATACAAACTACCAGAAGCACAATTTGAGATTTTAAGTGAAGATAATTTAGAAGTTGTGTTTCCAGTGTGAGAAAAACTGGATCAAATATATATATAGAGGAAACATATAGAGGGAAGACATCCCTAAAGCCTCCATGTGAATGTTCTGAGTCACTTTACCTCCAATGTTCATGTTGACATCGGTTATTTAAAGACATTTTTGTCTTCGGCGTCGGAGATGAAATCATCTCGAGCTACAAATACATGACATGTGTCCTGCGCTGCTGAATCATGACTCCGTCCAGCTGCTTTGTTCTCCGTCAGTCGTCCACGCCCTGCAAGCTCGGCTCTCTACTACCCAAACTCTCTCTCTCTCTCTCTCTCTTTCTCTTTCTCCCCCCCCCCCCCCCCCCCCCCCCCCCCCCCCGCCCCCTTCTCTCTCCTGCCTCCTCCTTCATTTCATGGCTTTTGGGAACAGTTTACCCGTCTCTGCCTCCTCCTCTCTTACTCATTCATCCTTGCAAAGCCTCTGGGCGAGCCACCGTCCCTCCTGTGTCTCTCTCCTTCCTCCCGGTTTCCCGACGCCTCAGAGGCGTCAGTGATTCACTCGCTGACCTTGCACTGCCGACATCTGAAGAGCGGCCGCCCAGATTTCTTCTTTACATTGCGTCAGTGCAGCGACAGCAGGAGACGCTCGAGTCATCTTCAGGTGCATTTTGTTACCGCGACATCATATTTCAGTTCGTTCCAACATATGTTATTAGCTGAGTACACGTCAGAGTCTCACAGGGAAATTACTTCGTTTGAGTTCTCTTTGATGTGAACTTGTAAAATTTTGCGATGTGTAATAATGATGAATTACAGAGTAATTAGGGAGCTGCAATTTTACATGGTGACTAATGGGCATAAAATATCACATCAAAATAAAAGTAATCTCTTTGACGGATCGTTCTCGTCGCCCTGGAAGCTGATGAGACGGGAGCAAAACTTGAATCTCCTCACAAATGTGTTTGATAAGAGAGAACATACGGCCGAGAGCCTCCCTCCATACTTTGAGTTTTCTGTCTGAAGAGGTTTTATGGCCGATGAAGAAGGAAGTGGGGGGGAGGGGAGGTCAGCTACGGTTTTATAAGTTTAAACTCGATGTTCCTTATGACCACGGAGATGTTGAACCCATAGACTGTAAAGATGGACGACATGAAAGCTCCCAAAGTGCCTCGATCGCCCCCTGGTGGCTCCATGTTCTAAGAAGTCAAAGTTTCATTTCTCAAAAAAGATTTCTGTCATCTTCGGTGGTTCGTATGTGTCCATGTTTCTGACAAGTTTGGTTTTAATCAGACATTCGATGCAATAAAACTTTACAGCTGAGACTGACTCACGACCGGTGGAGTATGTGTGTGAGTGAGATCTCGATACCGAATCCTACGTGGATCCATTTTGGCAAATCTGTACCCACAAATCTCTGCACTGGAACACGCCCGTTACCCGCAATTATCCCCACGTCAAATCACGACCCAACCGCTCACCCGTGATCACATCGGTCGTGGCCTCTTTGTCCTCACGTTACAGTGGTTGAGTTGTGTTCTTGGAGAAGTACTCGTCGTTTGTCAGGAGCAGCTGCGTCCTGCAGCCGTCAGCGTCGTTTTGATGAGTGAGTTTGTGGTGGGGAAGTTATTTGAGTGGTTTTCACAGTTGTCCCTGGGCAATCATTCAAATTTAAAAATCATTTAACTTGATCTGTGAGTTTATATCATGATGATTATATGATAATACATTTGTTTGTGGGTTTCCTGTCCTGGCGCAGGACTCCTGCTTGTTTTTCTATCCTGAATATTCTGGCTTCGTTTCTGTTTAATGAGAGGAAACGGAGACGTGTCATCCATCTTTATTCACAGTTTAACCATGAATTTACAGTGAAAAGTAAAATAAGTAAAAAGTGCCTTTCATGCAGAGAGTAACTTATTCTAGAAGAGGAGAACCAGCAGTCGACCAGAATGCATCCTCATTTCATTCTGCTTTATAAATAACCGAGCACAGTCCAGTTCTTTCTAATGCTTAAAACACTTTCTTTTGCTTTTACTCTTCTTCACCTCCAACTGTGGCGGCTGCTTCTTCCACCCCCTCTTTTCACCTGCAGCTCACCGGCGGTTTATGGTCATTTTCTTGAAAGCCGTTCCGAGAGGACACTGCAGAGAAGCTCAGCCTAAAGCAGAAGTGCAAGAGTCACGTTGAGGGAAAAGATTCTGCATCGAAATGATAAATGATAAATCTATTCATAAAATAACTCCAGGAACAAACCGAACATCACAAATTGATGATGCGTAACCGTAAAAGGTGAAAATATAAAAAGGGTGCAAGGTTTTTACGGAATGAAAAAGCTAAAAAGAAAGCCCTTGGTATTATAATGTGAGTGTGTGGGTTTTATTCTAAGGGCCAGAGAGGAAGACGTCTGTGATGCGATCCTGATGATGACTGACGGCGCCCTGTGGGCGTCCCCATGGTGACTCAGATTGTTGTCACCGACTATTTATTTCCTGCCCTGTCGAACGGTGCAGATGATGAACAGCAGCGTTAACAGATTGGACCAATTACTCAAAGTCTAAATGATCCCGAGTCCGATTTCAATCCAAAATCAAACTTGAGATTAACCGGCTTTATCTGACGGCTGAAACTTCATCTGTAGATTTTACATAACTTTTCCTTTTTCCGCTTTCATCAACAGTCACATTCATGAATCCAATTCAGCAGCTGTTTAACGCCAAGGCCCCCGAGGAACATCACTGATGTAAAATCTGAAAGAACCTGTCGATTAAATGTGAGAGGGAAAGTCATGTCAACCCAATAACTCCAAACAAAAGCAAAGTCAGTTAAAAGCAGCCTCGTGTGTTCGGAGCCTTTCCGTCTCATTTTGTGTCACTTTGCTTTAATGCTGCGCAGCGAGCAGGAAATAATGTGAGGGAGGTTACTGTCACATGGAGGTGAGACTGTGTGTGTCTGTGTGTGTCTGTGTGTGTCTGTGTGTGTCTGTGTGTGTCTAATAGACCGTGTCGTGGTAAATGAACGGTCATAATTTGAGGATGTGGGCAGGTAAGATTCTAAAAAGAAGGAAGACGCTGACATTAGAATAGAAAAAGACTAAAAAAGTCTCTCATTTTACTTTATGAAATAAACTGAAGTCCGGTATTAAAGGTACAGTGTGTAGCATTTAGTGACATCTAGTGGTGAAATTGCATGTTGCAGCCGAACACCCCCCTCACCTCGCCCTCTCCTGACCATGAGATGGAACCTGTGGCAGCGGCAGTCGTTTAGTTTGTCCCGTCTGGACTAATGTAAAAAAAGATGGCGGCCTCCGTAGAGAGGACCCCCTCAATAATAATAGTAAATATAAAGTATTTAGATATAAAGGGTATTTTCTGGGGTAAAGAAAACTACAATTCATACAGTTTAGATTAAACGACCTCATGAGGTTGATTCTGCATTACATTTAGTTTCCTTTCACCTAAATCTGACACACTTCACCTTTAACCCTTGTTTTTTTGCTCATCTTGTTCAGAAACTGGTCATTTTGTTTTTAGGCCGTAAAAGGTCTGAATCATTTGCGAAGCTTTGTTATCACGTCAAAACAAAATGGCCCATAGAACAGGAGCAGTGCATTACAGTCCGGAGAGCGTGCTCCCCGTGTTGTCAGCAGGTCACGCTCTCAGAATAACACCAGAGGTTTGCTGCGTCTTCTTCTGTCCGAAGGTTGAGACCGTGTTTTCCTCTGGATCAGTAAACTGCTTCCTGCTGGATGATCAGCCCGAAACCAAACCGTGCAGTAAATGTGTCACAAAACCAAACCCGGTAATTTAAAAGGCAGTAAAAAGCTTTGTGGAATTGCACAGTTGGTTATAATTCTCCATTTCACATTTCACTTGAGACAGTGAATAATCCTTTATGTGAGAAAGTTGGTGAAGCTCTGAAGCCTTTTTCTGTCCTCTCGCTCTCTCAGCCTGTTTCATTACGCTCCATCCGTCTGTTTGAGGTGTTTGTTCCTGTACTGTCTGTATTCAGAAAGTACAGGAGCTGACTGAATACTCATAGAATACTGTAGCCTAGTACTAACTACTAAGTACCTTAGTGTATACTACCCAGTCGACTAATTTAATGATGTAATAGTTAATCCTGAGTACCTGTGTTTTAACCTAATACTGAATACTGTGTAAAAATGTAGCCTAGTATTTACTACTCATTTAATAATGTAGTACTGAGTACTCATTTAGTAATGCATTTACTAGCAAGTACTTTAATAATGGAGTACTTACTATTGAGTACTAATGTAATAGAGTAGTATTTAATCTTGAATACTAATAAAGTAGTATCTAACACTAAGTATGTGTGATAAAGTATTATTCATTAATATACTCATGAAGTAGTATTTAATATGGAATGCTTGTGTATTAATGTAGTATTTAACACTGCATACTACTTGTGTGTCAGAGCTGACTTTGAGTACTGCATTGAGTAATCGTGTAATATATGTAAAATGTCGAGTACTGAATATACCTGAGATTGATCAGCAACATGTCGACGGGCGCTGCCGCTGGTGTGATAGCGTTTCAAGATGGTCTCTAGTTGCTATAGCAACTGCTGCAGGCAAAAACAAAAGAAACAGAGGAGAGACAGCAAACGATGAAACGATGAAACAGGTTAAAGTTAGAGATTCAGATCAGACGATGGATGTTCAAACACACACACACACATTAATCACACACATATTTGAAGAAATATAAGAAACATTTAAAAACACTTTTCTGCAGAATCCCACATTTCACGAGCTTCCTGGTTTTTACTTATTCACCTCATGCAGCTGCAAAACCAAACAGAGTGAACAACTACACATCGTGTAACACGGAGCAACGCAGCGCCGAGGTGAGAAACGCACTTGGTTCTGTTGCATCACATGATCCTGTGACGATATGGGATTTCATGAACACTGAACTCCGGACAACGCAAGCGCCATCGTTTAGTTTCTCCTCCTTCGGCGCCGCCATCTGTCAAAATATCAATTTATTTCTAAAGAGAGCCAAGCGCTAATTGGAAATAGCACGTAGCGTATTCTCTGTTCTCCACACACGGGGAGCGAGGCTATCAGTCAGTCGGAGACGGGAACATGATGCAATCACTCCCTCGTCTGGAGAATAATTCCGTTTTTTATCTGACAGAAGGAAGAAGGAGACACAAGGATTATGTGTGTTTGTGTTTGTCGCAGTGAAACGTGAGACACAAAAACACAAACAATATCTGTATTAGCACAGGAAATACTTGTATCGCAGGAACATCCCGTCGAGTGCAGAAGGAGAGATGATTAAATATGGAAATCTTTATTTTAATAGTTCCTGAGACAGCAGAGGAAATCAATGAATCAGTTGATCGGTGTTTATTGATCTAACCTTCTCTTTGTCTAAAAACGATTCCCTGATGAAGCTGAATCAGTGAAACATCACCGACGAATATATCGCTGAGTATTACCTGATGGTCTTTGTGACGTGTACTCTTGTATGTGTCATATCAGGTTTCATGGTAATACTGCGAACTAACGAACGCCAATGAAAACATAACCTCCTTCACCTTTTGAAAACATAAAGCACGACTGTGAAGCTTTATGAGACTAATTTATGTCACACACACACACACACACACACACGGGTCCACAGCGAGGACATGCCACAGACTCCCTGCCACAGACTCCCTGCCACAGACTCCCTGCCACAGACTCCCTGCCACAGATTACCTGCCACAGATTACCTGCCACAGACTCCCTGCCACAGACTCCCTGCCACAGACTCCCTGCCGTAGATTACCTGCCACCCACACCTGCCTCTGCTTCGGGCTGCCGCTGCCACACACAGACACGCACATCGGTTTTTTAATTCGTGTGAGTTCCTGTGTGTTCTGTGGCTCACTTCCCCAGTAGATTGAGCGTTGGCAGGATTAGTGGTTTCCAGGACGTTCGACTGGCTCTTCAGTCTGTTTACGTGTTTGTTTATGTTCACAAACACAGTTATAGGAGATTCACCAGCAGCGGGCTGGAGTTCTTCTCACGGTTGTTTCCTCGTTCTGTCTGCACACACAGACGTTATTACATCTTTTAAAGCTAATTACCAACAGATTTAAATAAGGGATCTGAAAATCAACACACTTATTTCAAACTACACATACAGTGTTGTTTCTATCACCTCTGTCAGACATCCAGCTTCTTCTTCTCCACACACACGGGCCTAAACGTGCTCCTGCCGCTGCTGAAGCTGAAGCTCACGCCTGTTTTTCACCACAGCACTTTTACTTTTTGAGAAAACTGGAAAACAATTTCAGTTTTATGAAAACGCCTCTCCCTCTCTCTTCAAAGTTTCCGATGCTGTGTTTTTCCGGCCTTATCCGTTGGTCGTCCAGTGAATCAGAGGCCATCACTTTCCACAGAGCATATTTAACCCATGACACCGTGGGGCCTTCCGTCTGAAGTGGTTTAGAGTAGCTGCAGTGCATACATCTTCAGTATGGGCGGCCCGATGGGAGCCGAAGCTCATATCCTGACAGTGCCGGTGCTGATATATGCTGAAGCCACCAAGCTACACAGAAAATGAAATCCCCAACCTTGGCAGCTTTAGTGCGAGGCTCTACTCATTGAGCTCCATGGGAAATTGAGTCGCTAACCCCGGCAGTGGCGGCACTTATAGCTCCACCCAAAGGGCTGCGGAACTGCAGAGATCACACTGTCATTTCCTTCTGTCTCTGTGGAGGTCAACGGGGTCACCCGGGCTAACTTACAGAGTTTATATATATACGGTTGTGTTGTAAGATTCTAAATAAAACTCTGCACCAAACTGCAAATAAAGAGAAAAGATGGAGTCATAAAAACTCAGGCTCCTAATCCCTCGACTGGACCGGAAAGAATTCAGATGTTATAATCTGCTAGAAATCATAGTATGAGGGGGGAAATATTATATATACATGTAAAAATATAATATATTAAAATACATAAATCATTGATAACTCAAGTTCCACTTGGAAGCTTCTTCCTGAGCTTTCAATCAGATCGTACGCAGAAACATTCATCTTGTTTTTACGTCGTGTGGTTTAGTGTGGTCATTTTATTTTTCATGGTAGTTAAGATTATAAAAGTGTCTTGAATCTCTGCTAATGCATTTTTTTGTTGGTTTGTTTTATCTGTATTATTTAAAAGTTCTTCAACTTTACCTCATAAAACTCGACCTGCTGATCTCCTCGTCCGGAGTGTTTTTGTACATCGTTAAATAAATATCCAGCCGTGTGGATTTCTGCTTATTCAGCCTGTCGGTAAATATCTGGCGAATGCAGATGATTCCACCAGCCTCCGTGTGAGAGTGGCTGTTTATCGTGTTCATCTCCTCCCGTCCTGCATCACGGGCGTTTCTGAAGGGAGAGATGAAGAAGGCAGAGGAGAGAGAGGTCTCTGGGTCGTGGGTAAAGTGAAAAATGATCCGCTTACATACTGCTAACATTGCCTGATAAGATTGGGGGCAGATTGGACAGAGCTTTTCGCATTAGAAAGACCAGCTCACCCACTGTAAGATGTAGGCCAGGGCCACTCAGCAGATAGAGTCACTGTCAGGGTGGTGAGAACCAGCGGCGTCACGTCCGGACCTCCTCCCTCCGTGAGGGGGATTTTCTCGCCCCGTGCAGCCGCAGGAATCTCTGTATCAAAGCTCGTCACGGCGAACTTTCATTAAATTACTTCATTTGCTTGTTTTTACACCGATGCCAGAAGCTGGTGATGAAACAGTAATAAGACATCTCGCTTATCCACAAATCCACAGATTGCCTCAAGGCGTAAAATTAAAGTGGAGGGGGAAAAAAGCAGCTGAGTAAATGTCTATCCTGAAAGTTCTTTATTTCTGCGTTTTTTTTTTTTGTGACACTCATATGCACAGCAGTCGGTTTCTGCGTGTGTTGGATGTTTCCCCTTGAAAGAAGAAACCTCCAGCCGCCTCTGTACTTTACACTCAGCTGGAAAATTGCTACAGAAATATGTAATTGTGGTTTTACTGTCAGAATGCGAAGCGTTCATGGAGCCAGAATGACCTCAGCCCTCCTCGGTTCCCTGATACGTTTAACACAGCAGAACACACACTGCTCAGACATCAAGGATCCACTGGGAAGTTTGTTCATGAAGAGACTCGATGCAAAATCAGTGAAGTATTCTTTTAAGTACAGTTAAGGTTGTAAACAAATACCGTTCGAGTTTATCATTTTAAAATCACAGATCGTTTTATTCACAAGGACCGCAGGTGATCACGTTTCTCTTCTGTGCAGCCAAGGGACGCAAACAACAATCATAGATATTAATCATGAAGATGTGCTCAGCTGTTTTTTATGATCTTGCTCACAAACAAACAAACAAACAACAGACGGGGGGGGGGGGGGGGCACACGGGTCGAGATCAGAGATAAGGTTAAAAGAATGAATCATTATCACGAGTTCTCCAATAAACACAACTGAGCAGATAAGGAGGTTTCATGTTGTGACAGTTAGAGGGTGAAGACTTGTGTTGTGTAGTCTGAGAGTGTGTTTTTGTACAGTCTCACCTCGTCTATGTGTGTGTGTGTGTGTGTGTGTGTGCGTGTCATTTCCTGTACGATTATTAGCGTGTGCCCCCTGACTCCATGTGACAAGCGATAGAAGTACGGATACAGCCGCCCTACATAAAGGAAAACAATGTCAGCGATGATCTGGGGATGAAAAGTGACACACTGCTAACGCACACTATTCTTAATAATAACTTTATTTTCTCTCTCTCTCTCCCCCCTCCTCCCTTCTTCTCCTCCTCCTCCGCCTGGAACAACAGATCACTTGGGCATCGAGTTTATGGGTAAGGAAGCTTCTCTCATCTCGCGTCTGCATGAGTCACAAATGTAAACATCACATGGCTCCGTGCTGTTGTGATGTGCGGTTGCACACATGTAGCGCACGCATCGCTAATGACACCCAGCACATGTCATACGTGGTCGTGCTTAATCACACATGGCATCATTATATCATGTGAAGTGGAAACAACAGAGCTGTGTGTTCACATATTCACCCTCCTCCTCCTCCTCCTCCTCCTCGTCCTCCTCCTCCTCCTCTGCACACGCCGCACTGTATATCTTTTAAATATTAGCTATTGTCTTTATCTCTCTACACATTTGCTTTCTGCACCATCTCCGTCTTTATGTTTTCTTTCTCTCGCGCGCTCTCCCTCGCTTTCTCTCTCTCTTTCTCGATTGCCTGTGAAGTGTCCCCTCAGAATACCAATGTGCTGCAGTCTCCTTGGAAACAGTGAGAGCGGCGGGGAAGGCAGCGTACAGTGAGGGAGTTTTTATGCTGTTGGCACCGTTTCCGAACGCACTCCTCATTAGTGCGTCGCCTATGCGCTCACATGCGTGGCACAAGCTCAAAAGCGTGTTACCAAAGTCCTTAACTTTCTACTTAAAGGGAGTTGGATGAGATTCTTCCAGCGATTGTGGGTCAGATGTTTGTGTGTTTCCCGTGCACACGCCTGTGCAGGGTGGAGGCTCGTCCTCGTCGTTGCCAGGCTCCTCCCCCCCCCCCCCTCCCGTTCGAGGCTCTGTTTGGTATCACAGCCGAGGAGCACTAGTCGACGACATGGAAGCTCTCACTGGCTCACTGGGTGGAATCCGGGCCCTTCTCCACACGGACATTGTAGGAAAGCGATGGATCATCCGGGAAAATGGCCGTCATCACTGCCTCAATGTTCTCAAAGTAAAATTTCACAGGAGCCAGAAGTGCAGCGTTTATTTCCCCGCCGCTGCTTCTGCACTCACACGAACAAAAGCTCCTTTTTTTTGCTGAGACTATGCAAACTTGGCAGTGACAGATGATCTTTTCCGCCGAGCTATCTCTCAGGTTTTCAAAATTTATATTCACTGAGAGGTTTTATGCCTCTGCAACATTGTTCAGGCTGCCACATTTTCTTTGCCTGGCTAACGTATCCGGTCGTGCCAACGTCTTCCCCTGCTTTGTGTTAAGCCGTGCACAGATAGATAAGCACATCCCACACTCGGCCCGGGTTTGTCGATGTCTGTGACTTTGGAAGCTTGTTCTCCTGGAAAAAAGGATAAGAATCCAAATGCACTCGAACAAAAACGCAGAAACACTGACAATGTTCTATTATAGATGTTTGTCAAGAGTAAATATAACTTAATATATATGGTCCCTTGTGGAAAAGTGCAATCTTTAATTTCAGGCCTTGAGATCAGGACTCCCAGTTTCTGTGAGGAACCTCGTCCTCCATCGTCTGAGTCAGAGACTCTGATGACAGCACATTTGTAAATAGGTACTTGTGAACATTGTGAATATATTTAAAACACTGAACACAACGTTAGCAGCCAACACGACTTATTGAGAGAAATCCAGCACAGACAATAAAATCATCACCATCGACAACAGTGTAGTACAACAGCACCATCTATAACCTCAGCGTTAGTATATAACTGGACTGAATGAGAACTTATACGTTTGTACAGTAGACACACTGTTCCACAGCCGGTCCAGTGGTTTATAGACAACTAACCATCCCCCTTCAACAGAGTCAGTATCTGGGGTTAAAATTAGAAATAAGAAGTCAGTGTATTAAGGCTGAGATCTCCTCACCCAGGATTTCCAGGTTTTATTAAACTGAGCATATATATATTCAAAGAATCTTGGATCGTGACTTCTTCTTTCTACATGTTTCCGGCCGCTCCCTGTATCGAGTCTCAGTGTCTCTGTCAGTTAGTTGTCTGCACATCAATATTTCTTTCCCATCAGAGATCACTGAACTCTGACTGGAAAATGTTCCACCTGCTTGTAAATCAATGTGAGAGCAAAGTGTTACAGGCAGCTGTTTTTGAGACGGGATGGATTTTAAGTCATGTTGATATTTTATTTTCTGTCCAGAGGGTTCAAGGTGCGTTTGAGCCGAAAGGAGTTATGGCAAAATTACAGAGCAAAGAAAGATGCGAGGTGCACACTTTGTGTTATTAGATCTAAAGAATACTTACAGCTGTCACCGACGTAAACTGTGCAGAGCCGCTTCACACTCATTGTACTGTGGTGTTCTCTTGTTCCGTGTTGAAGCTCCAGAGCAACTTCAGAATTATTCCTTGTCATTAGTCGGTCGTCCTCGAACTCTCCTACAATATCCTGTCACTCTTTATTGTTTGTGTGCAGAGTGAAGTTAGAAAACTTTGTGTTCATCCTACCTGGTTTATCTGCACTGCGGCACGTCAACCGGAGTCTGTTTTTTTTTTTTCCAGAGTTCTGTTAAACGATCGGCACAATCCTCAGACCCAAGGTCACAACTTTTCAAAATAAACGCTCTCTAATTTAACCCCATATAAAGCATTGCAGCAACGAAACAGAACCGTCATGCTTTTACTTTGTAGACAAATAGCTGAAGAGGAACAATGTTGTTGCCGAGACAACCGTGCAAGTCAGACATGTTGAGATAAATATTATCTGATTATCTGAATGATATGGAAGTGATGTTGACATAAGTATGTGGACGATGAGACGGAAGGTTCTAGAGAGATGTGTGGAACATTTCTTAGCATGTGGAGGTTGAAAAAGTTTTCATCTCACTCTGACTTTGACAACTTGGGAACTGAGATGCATCATGACTGTGAAACAACAGGTCTGTGCTGCTTAGTGTCAGAGGAGAGAGAACCAGAGAGGAGAGGAGAAGACATTCAGACGCAACGCAGATTCAGAGGCAGACACTCTGTCGTGTCTTCTCCGAGATAACGTTTCAATCAAAAAGTCTTACAACTCCCATCTTTTTTTATTTTCCAGAGATTTTCTGTGAATGAGTTTTGGATTCCTTTGGGTCACAGCTTTGTTCTTTTGTAATAATCTGGTGCTGCCGACGCGTAGACGTCATTCCTCTGCAAACAGGTGCAGAACAACAAGGTGAGCGTGGGACGACGAGCGCTTGTCCAGGTCCGGAGATGTTTGAGAGCAGTTTCTGTGAAATCAAAAGAAAGTTTAATATTTCGACTTGTCTGTGAGGATTGTCTGTCATCCAGGTCACGGTTACACAAGACGGATTGAATTGAGGGCAACTGGACTCGGTTGTAGACACTTGAAAATGTTTCACGTCTAAGAGGATTCAAAGTGAAGGAGCCTCTCGGGTCAGAGGTGGAACTCCTCCAAGTGTCCACAGCCGAGTCCAGCTGTCCTAGATTCAACTTGTTTGCTTCAATTTCATAATTTGTACTTCATTCAATTCATGAAAAATAATCTCTGGATTTTAAAAAAAGATTAAAAGATCTTTGAGGGGAAATTCAGTTGTTGAAAAAGACGTAAAACACGATACAAAACTTTCTAAACTAGATAAAACTTTCAAGGTGAAGTTAGAAATCAGATTTGATAAAAAGACGATTCAATAAATCGCATTAAAGCCTTTTGTGCCATTCCGGCTTTTTTATCCCAGACCACAAAACAACAAACGGTTTAAAGTCAAATTTCCTGAGATTTCCAGAAACCTGGAGGAGACTCTGATGGTGAAATATCTGAAATGTGATGTAATGTGTAAACACAAGCCTGCAGGTCGGGCGGGCGGGTACAGGTGGGCTAATCCCAACACACAACAACACACAATGGTCTCAGACCGCGGAGCCAGAGAGAATATGTGGAAAGAAAAAGAAAGAAAGAAGATTACCAGCACAAACAATCGCCCCATTCAGCCACCTGATATATTCAGTATGTAAATGTGGAAATAAAGCCATCGGAATAATAGCGTAAAGGACCATGACCAGCCAAGAGAGCATGCTTACTCTAGCACAGCAGACCTGCATAAATAAAGGTTTCGTCCGCCCCCAGCAGTCTGCGCTCCACACATGAAAAGTCTAATGCTGCTGTGAGGCAGTCACTGGAGAATCCCGTCCCTGTGATCTCGCCTTGCACTTGTTATGTCATTCCTCTTCTCCGTCTTTCCCTGTCAATCGCAGCTGCCTTCAGCACCGAGAGGAGATTTTATTCACAGAGCTGGTGGTGATGTGCAAGTGTTTTACTACACACATACACACACACACACACTGACCTGTTATGAGAGTCGACCTGCAAATATTTCCCTGAATGTACGACACCAACAGGACACGGCTCTCTACACTACGAGTTGTAACTGACGCTTTAAAGTCAACTGTGCTATTTCTGATTCTGCAAAAACATTTTACTGAGCTGTTTCTCTCCCTGTCAACTAATATTTCTCTCTGTAGGTTTTTACAGTACATTATTTAGAAAATGTTAAAGGTCAAGATTGTCACCGAGCACAAGAAAATAAGAAAAAAATCACCTCAAATGGAAAATATACAAATGAAACATATATGATATAAGTAAAAGATAAATATAAAGTATAAAATAAAGTTATAAAGTAAATAAGGATGTTAAGAGCAGACGAAAGCACTTAATCGAATGTTAATGAAAGTGTACAATAGATAATATGAATAATGGATATTACCCACCTTATGTAAGTACATTTAAAATATAAACATACATGTATAACACAGTTTAATGAGACGTAAGGAATTTTTATATTGTCGGTGTAAAGAGAGACAGACGTGATCACATCAGAACTTGAAACGTCATTGATCTGTGAATATGCTGATTTGCAGATTAAGATTCAAACGATCTTTGGTTTATATGTTTTTGTGACGCGGTCATTCAACACTGACCTCTTCAGTCTCCTCCCATCATTCACCCAAACTGCCACCATGACGGCCTCGAGTCGATTTCAACGCGCTGCCACTACACATTAAACTTTATTGCCCTTAAAAAGGCCAATGTTTAATTCATAATTGTACAAATGCAACACAATTTATTCCTTAATCAAATATTTGCAGCAGACCTTGACAGTGTCAGAGCCTGCCAGAGGTCTGACTCATCCATATGTCCCGAGCTCACCCTGCCTGGTGCTGCCGGGATGCGTTATGAAAAATAACCTCTTACATGTTTTAATGGATGATTTAAATCCATAATTATGATAATGAATGGATGATTCTGAAACCCAGCAGCTAGAATAATGTCAGACTATGAGCCAGACTCCACCAGAATCTCCGGCTGGGCGTCAAGGTCACGTATTCTCGTGCAGGGACACAGTTGTGACAGTTTTGCCGGCGTCCGTACACCCGAGGGACACGCCTCCAAAACGCCTCCTCGGCCTGTGGCGAGACTTTGGTCACCTCCCTTTATGTCGGAGTTTCTGCGTCTGCTCTGTCTGTGGTAATAGATTACTATTTAAGTTTTTATCTCTGCACTTCAGTAAATACACAGAAAGACAAAACAATTGAGAATTTATGTTTTTTGTAATATTGGGTGAATTTAAATATTAAGTACAACTGTTTTTTAGGAGTGTATGTAGTAACTCTATCAGTACGAAAAATACACAGAAGTACTTCAACTTTGCGTGTTTTGGGGTATTTTGGATTTTTTACTTTGACTGATTCCTGTATTTATGTTAATATATGAGAAATAAATTATTATACAACCTCCTAAAATGTAGAGGGGTTGAATAAAGTACTGAAAATGTTTAATTCGTCCAAAATTACAAGAACGCATCTTGTCAATAATCAACTGAGAATCAAATAAAACGTCCAGACAGTTTTGAAGAAAGTGAAAAAGAAATTCTGGATCCAAAATTCGTCATCACAGAAATCGCTTGACCTTTTTTTTTTTTGCGTAATCCTGCGAATAAATAAACGCAGATGAAAACACAAAAAATATGATTTAAAATGAGTTAGTACCAAACCTTTAATGTTCTCTGACTCGTGGATGAATGCAGCTGTCTTGGCACAAGTTCTCTTTTATCAGCGACGTGTGATTTAGAGACACCGAAGGAGTTGCCGTCGTGTTGTGTCAGCACGTCAGCGAGTAATGTTTTTATTTGTTTGGGCAGAATGTCAAGAAATAAGAGTCATAAATATCACGCTCAAGGTAATTAAGTCCACAGGCTTTGATCTTGATTGTATATTAGGCTGCTTCGAGGGTGTTTCAACACTTATTCCCTCACTTATCGATTTGTCTGTATGGGAACATGGCTGCAGACTGTAAACACGCTCTGAACGTGTAAGATTCCACACGTAGGAAAAGGTCACAGCTCCGCCTCTGTATCGCTGCTGCGGCTCTCAGTGAAATATTACTCATATGCTCTGTAATGCAGCTGTAAATAAGTGACCAGCGCTGCATGTGTGGGGCAGAACTGGAGGTTTGAAGTGGAACATGCGACCTCTGCGCCCCACACGTGGAACATGAACACGCTCTGACTCTCTGGAGACGTATGATTTATTCACATCGAGTGCAAACAGCAGGTGCATGTGTGCAAACAATGAACGATGTTACATATCTCCGATGCCTTTTATTTAACGTTTTCCCACTGACTCTTGTGCAGTAAATTCTGTCTTTGTGTTTACGATGACTGAGCATTTTATTAGGAACAAGTTTACACCTGCTTATTTATGCAATTACCAGCTGATCACGTAGCCGCAACGAAAGATTGTGCAAAGAAAAGGTCCGGAGCTCCGTTTAATCGTTTCATCTTCAGGATCTCAGTGACTTTGACCTCGGCGTGTTTGCAGGACCTGGTGGAAGCTTAGAACTAAAGTTTTTACTCTGAATGGTCCCAAAAACAGTTTTGTGAAAGTATGAAGGAAAACGTTGATCGTCAGAGCAGTTATTAACTCGGAGAGCAGGTAATTCCTGTATATCCACAAGACTAGAAATACACACGAGTACTTATTTAATGACATGTCAAGTTATGTGAACGTATGAAGGTACACCTTGATAATTAGAAATCATGGTGAGAAAAAAAGCCTCTCTGAATGAACGTTGAGCTGCGATTGAAAAACCAAACCAGACGTCCATTTGAGATTCCACTGCCGTCGGCCAAGAACGGAAATCTGAGGCTGCGGCGACACAGTCTCACCAAAGCTGCACGGATGAAAGAAAAAAGCAGCCTGGCCGGAGGAATGTGGATTTCTGTTGGAGCTGCAGATGGTGGAGTCAGAATCTGGCGTCGGATGCTTGAATCCAAGGAGCCAACCTGTCTAGTGTGAACGGTCCAGACTGGTGGTGGTGGGATGTTGTGGGGAAATCATGTGATGCAGAGGGAGGCTCTATCTGGATTATTATGCTGTTGAAGTGCTCTGTGTGTATGTACGTGCGCTTAGTGTGTGATTATTGTGTGACTCTCGCCAAATCATCGAATCCTGAAAACCATCCGTCATGTGATTCTCTTCCCAGTGTCAATCCAGCACATCTTCCACGTCAGCCGACCACGAAGACACTTGAAGTGTTTTTATTCGGCGGCGACGTAAATTGCACTTGGATGAGAACTTTTTATCTGCACTCGGCTGCTCCAGCTGTTTTTCTTCCATCATCTTCCTCCGTACGTTCGAGCAGCACTCTGACACATCTGCCAAATTAAATAAAGAACCATTGTTTATGAATTCCCTCCAGAACGACAGCATCTTCTGATGATGGGCTTCTATTGTGAGGATGCTTCATTTGTCAATGTCCTCCACATAAATCACTGTTCAGAGCGCTAACGGGCGGAGACGGAGGTACGTTGGGCATCGAATAGGACTCGGTCATGGAAACATGATCAGCTTGTGGTTGTGGTTTGTGTCTTGAGGTCTTGAAGATTTTAATTTAGACTCATATGAGCCCTTATTTATATAATTAAAAAAACAGGGTAACTGTTAGTTAGACGAATTTTGTTTTACTGTTAAATTATATAAACTCAAACTTAAAAAGTAATTTCTCTTCTCACAGCTAAAACTATAAAATAATGAGTAATTACAAATGAGGGTCAGTTTAATTATCGTTCATCCTGTGAAAACTTTTCATAACTTTCAGCCACATCTTATGGTTTTCATCCAAACTTTGCTTGATCCAGTGTTTTGTGCTGATCCAGTGTTTTGTGCTGATAACGACTGAGACACAGTGAAAAACTCCAGCTGATAAACAGACTTTAATATTATTCAGTCCTGTTTACAAGCTCAACATGAACTCTGGCTCCTGACAGCTGTATGTGGAGGCTCGCCTGGCTCTGGAGAGAGCTCTTTAGGTCTGAGGAATTAACCCTGGTGGGTTCGGGTTATCTGGAATGGACTCGCCGACTAAATAACTGTGAAATGAGGTTTTAAAGACGTCAGCACTTATCAGGCAAGAAGTTCTAATGAGCAGATTCTATTGGTTCTATTATGGATAATGATCATGACCCGGAGTGACCCACAGCGCACTAAATTCAAATTTAAAATATGTCCGCCTTCTCTGCTCACCCACTTTCTTTCTGATTCGTGTGAGTCTCTATTGAAGTGCAGTATTAACTCGCAGGAGTGATGGTTAATAATGTAAAGAGCTCGGTCTAGACCTGCTCTATATGAAATGTGCCCTGAGATAACCTCTGCTGCCATTTCAAAATCCACCTCGCTTGACTTGATCATTTCCTCATTAAAGTAAAACGATTTGCCAAAGAAGATGCAAAATACCCAATGTGCACTGAAACCCAATGATCTGCATCATGTTGGTGACTGTGAGTCAAAAGAGGTTAAAAAGATCTGCAGCAGCACATCAGCTCTCGTTATCGTCCGAGTCGGTGTATCGGGAAAAAAAAGAGAAAAAGCAGAATCTCTGCATCCTCACAACATCCCACCTCCCTGCTGCCCCTCCTCCTGATCCCCGTCTCTCCGCCTCGCCTGCAGCCGACCTCAGCGTGCTCTCACAGGACAACCCCCAGCTCCCTCTAATGATATAATTACAGCCGATGAGCCAATGTGATGACTCAGGCTGATCAGCGGCATCAAAACAACGCTGGCCCACATAAGTTAGACATGAAGCGAGAGAAACGTGGCAGCTGTTGTTCCAGGTATTATGGACGATACACTGCACGTATGATTGCTGCAGCTTGTGACCAAGAGATCCCTGGTTTCTCCAACAGGCCTGAAAATCTTGACGTGGTTGTGGATACGTGACGCTCAGGACGCTGCTCCATGGCCATAAGGAGCTTGCGGTTGTATCCTGCCGTGATTTTCGGAGCTGTGGTTGAGAACTTCATCTTCTCTGCACTAACGTGGCTGTTGAAAACCATCCCCAGCAAAAGAATAATAATAATTTGTTTCAATTACCTCGACGTAGAACCCGAACACCTTGTGTCATCGTCATGCTTTTCCAAGGTCTGAGCGACGCTTAATAAAACTTTGATTGATCGCCTATTAATGCACGTGAAGGCAACTATGATTTACTTGTAGCAAACAAGACAGCTTCCATTTTTCTCCTCTAATGGCGTCCGTCCGCACCATAACTCTTCTTGTCTCCATGTGTTCGAGCTCCATTACATGTGGCATCCATTTCAACAGCAGTCGGTGTCCACCGGACCATTACTCGATGTGGTGGAGCTGATAAAATGAGCTGTAACTAAGAATAGCAGGTGCTGCTGGAGAATTGTAAATAGCTGTTTGTGAATTGAGTATTATCTTGCTTGTTTTATTCGGTGTATTTATCACAAAGTCATTACATTTATACAGGAAAGAATCTGCAAGTCAAAGAAACCTCTGAGAGCTGTTGCACTGCAGCTGGTTGTTTAATGAAATTTAAACGGCTGTTTGGGTGCTGTGAACGTGGACGAGTACAAATCTCAAAACTCTGTTTAATTCTGTGTAATGGTGGGATTGCGATATATTATTTACTCTAATTCACACAGATGTAGAAAAGCCCACGTTTCTCTTCCTCCCTCTTTCTCCTCTCCTCCCACGTCTCTCAAACACATGTTGACAGATATGTACCTGATCTACGACTTTATTTCCCAGGAGTTTGTTGTTCAAATATTAATATGACTCCTTCCTCTGTTTTGTTTCCCCACAGAGAGCAAAGAGGTGTACAAGAGACAGGTGCTGTCAATCACATTCATCGCTATGACGATCAGCCTCCTGGGAACGCTGTGTATGGCCCTCTACTGCCGCAACAAGTGAGATGATACAGGAAAATATATGTTACACATCCAAACCCCTGGTTTATGTGGTAAGGACTAAGGTTAGGTTCAGGTTCAGGTAAGGTTCAGGTTGGGTTCAGGTTAAGGTAAGGACTAAGGTTAGGTTCAGGTTAAGGTAAGGACTAAGGTTAGGTTCAGGTTAAGGTAAGGTTCAGGTTGGGTTCAGGTTAAGGTAAGGACTAAGGTTAGGTTCAGGTTAAGGTAAGGACTAAGGTTAGGTTCAGGTTAAGGTAAGGTTCAGGTTAGGTTCAGGTTAAGGTAAGGACTAAGGTTAGGTTCAGGTTAAGGTAAGGACTAAGGTTAAGTTCAGGTTAAGGTAAAGACTAAGGTTAGGTTCAGGTTAAGGTAAGGGTAAGGTTGGGTTCAGGTTAAGGTAAGGACTAAGGTTAGGTTCAGGTTAAGGTAAAGACTAAGGTCAGGTTCAGGTTAAGGTAAAGACTAAGGTTAGGTTCAGGTTAAGGTAAGGGTAAGGTTGGGTTCAGGTTAAGGTAAGGACTAAGGTTAGGTTCAGGTTAAGGTAAGGACTAAGGTTAGGTTCAGGTTCAGGTAAGGACTAAGGTTGGGTTCAGGTTTAAGGTAAGGACTAAGGTTGGGTTCAGGTTTAAGGTAAGGACTAAGGTTAGGTTCAGGTTCAGGTAAGGACTAAGGTTGGGTTCAGGTTTAAGGTAAGGACTAAGTTTGGGTTCAGGTTAAGGTTAGGTTCAGGTTAAGGTAAGGACTAAGGTTAGGTTCAGGTTAAGGTAAGGACTAAGGTTAGGTTCAGGTTAAGGTAAGGACTAAGGTTAGGTTCAGGTTAAGGTAAGGACTAAGGTTGGGTTCAGGTTAAGGTAAGGGTAAGGTTGGGTTCAGGTTAAGGTTAGGTTCAGGTTAAGGTAAGGACTAAGGTCAGGTTAAGGTAAGGGTAAGGTTGGTTTTCTTGCTTCCTCTTGAACTGAAGCTTCAACCACTGCAGTCCCACCCAGGGAGTCGTTGAGTTGCTTTAGTGAAGGTCGGTGACACTTGGTATTTGTAACAGTTTGTAAATCTCATTGTGTTCACACACACACACACACACTCATCGTCCATCACAACCCAAAGGTCACCTCCTGCTCCCGCTCTCTCCGTGAGCACATGACTGGTTTGCAGGATCTTTGAATAGCGCAGCCGGGAGAGAGTCTGGACCGTCGACAGGCTCGGCCAAACATCCGCTGAGTCACTGCGTCGTTCACAGGATCTGGACTGTGCAGCGGGCTGTGATAGATGGCGCTGTAATTCCATAGGCTTCCCTCTATAATATGATGACATGAGCGAGTGAGCAGCCTGACAACAAGATAATCGGATCAAGGCGTGATGGACAGGCTCTTTCTATGAATCTGTAATTGAGTCAGGGAGCTGGTTCAGTGGAGCGAGTGCAAATCGGAGCCACCTGAAGAAAAACAGGACAAACAAGTGAAATACAAACGATTTGTTCATTCAGGTTCTTGACATTTGTCTTTAGCGGCTACATGCAGCGTATATATGGACGTGGAAAGTGTCTCCCATCATTTGAGATTTGAAGTTCAGACCTAAAGATGAAGTTGTTTTTAAACCGTTTAAATCCAAAAGACAACACGAGACAACTGTGAAGCCGATGAGACGAACAGTTCTTGATGTATGCGAGACACAAATACAGACAAACAGAGATTTCTTGAATTCGTTGATAAACCATTTGTTCAAACGAGTCTGAGTTTATTTTGTGAGACGCACGGCGTCCGTGTTGTTGGTGGTTACATGAACTAAACAAGTCGAGACCGCGAGTTTCAAGAAGACAAAGCAAAACTTTTCGGCTCGGCACAAACAGAGGATGATGCAAGACGATGGAAGACACACGTTTCTCTACGAACACAGAGTTTGATGGCGTTTTTTTCTTTCATTGCAGCAAAGCGTCGGCTTTCATCATAAGTAAACACAACCTTTCACATGCTTAAGCATCAAACAAACAGGCCGACTGTGCCAAGGTTTCACACGAGATACTGGATCTCTCTCATTAAGTAAACTCTCTTCCAAAAGTAGAGGCTAGCAAATGTCACGGCCCTCTTCCAAGAGAAGATAATTAAAGCGGCGCAGAGGTGAAGTGGACGGAGCGTCCTGTGCGGCTGTTTGTAAACACTTCATTAACATCACTGTGATTCAGCAGCGGCTCTCAGACGGGACCTGCGGAGGCTTCGCTGGCTCCGTCTGATAATGAGCACAACACAATGAAGTTGTGATCGTCAACCTTTTCCTCCGTCACTGTGAGTGGTCGGGTAACGAGGGTCGTGATGATTAAGAGCACGTAATGTACATTAGTGGGAGAGCTTTTTCTCTTTCTTTCAGATTACAGCATCCACCAGGTCTAATTATTCCATTTGCTCTAACGTGGCTATCTGCAGACCTCTTGTCATGAGTCATGTAAGATCCGGGTCAAACTAACGACTTTGTCAGTCAGCGTCTTTGCAAAGTTTCTAGTTATTCCGCGTACACCACTTTTTAATAAAAGCTCATTCTGAGAATCTGTTTTTTATTAAAAAGCACATTATTTAAAGTGGAATAATAGTCTCAGTTATTTCTGCTCGGAAGAAAAAGAGATGTGAAGATGTACAGATGTATAAAGTTCCTCTGGTCAATAGTCTCTTTCTTCTTCCTCTCAAGGGTATGAGTCTGGTAAGAATACAGTTTGACTCATTTCAAAAATGATATTTTTGAGTCTAAAACTTTGTAGAAAAACATCTAAATTCTCTGCAGTGTCCTTGACAATAATGACCGAGTGTATTATGGATATTTACCAAAGTAAAGTAGGACACGTGGACCATCAATTTGTTCTCCGGGCTTATTTGTGTAAAGAATAATGTAGATTTTCATGAGAGCGTTGAAACAAAGCCGCAGGCTTAATTCTGGGATACATCTTTAATGCTCGTGTTTTCGGTTTGAAATGCAAAACTGGAACAACTGTAAGCAGCATGTGTGAAGTTACCGAAATCACTGTTAGAGGAAGCTGATGTGGGAAAATTGAACATATAACGTTCACGTGTAATCAAGAAACCCTGTCTCCTCCATGTTAGCAAATGAGACATGAACCAAACTAAAGAGAGAAAGTACACAGATGCTTTCTGTCAATTCAGGTAGATCCTGTCACACTGATGGAGGGTAGATGTTGATATGTTCATTCTTCCTGTAAATTTGGTTTAATTTGTTATTTGATGATATGAAAAAAGACAGCGTTGATATTCTGGATTCATTTCTGAAGGAAGGAGGAAACGTCCATCTTTACTTACAGTCTATGACCAGAGCAGAAACATTTAATAGTCATAGTCATCAACATCTTTGTCTTTCTGTTTAGGAGACGCAGAGAGAAGCTCCAGGCTCATCTGAAGGAGAGTCGCAGTCTGAAAAACTACTCTGCAAACTCCCACAATCCCCTGGATGCCAAGATGAGGGCCCAGACCACCAACCTGCAAATGCACGAGGTAACCGCCGCTGTGTTTGTTAACTGGCGCTCTCTTAAAGATTCCCATACACCTTCCACAGATTCATTTTCAACACGAAAGCCATTAGCTGCTATTAGTACAAACATAAAACACGATTGCCAAACCAAGCAAACATCTTCAATTAAATGTCTGGCAGCAGCGCCCCCGAAGAGACGATCACAACTCAGACGTATACAGTGCACGCAGGCATTTACACCTCAGCCTGTTTGCATCTATCATTGAATTCATCAGCCCCCTGTAGTTTTAGCTGCGTACGAATCAGCGTGTCTTCCCGTCTCCACCTGGCCACTTGCATCACGCTCTCAGGTCCATGAGCGAGCGAGCGAGCGAGCAGTCGTTAAGTGGTTTGGGAGCACGGAGAGCTGGCTAGCGATGTCATTCATCATCTTTCCAGCACTTTGTCATCACGTCTCTCCCAGATTAGCATCTCAGACTGACCGGTATGAAAAACAGTGCCTTAATTTGACTGTCGCTCAAACCCACACCTGCTATCACCTGAGGAGAATCCGTGTGAGTGTGTGTGTGTGTGTGTGAACAATTATGTAGAAATTGATCAGTTCTACATCATGTGAGTTACCTATCTATTTTACACGGGTTTGACAAGAAGCTTTATTGAATAAATAGTATGTTTCCTCCAAGGGCATGATTTGAATTTCCGATGAGGCAGAGTGTTTACACGGCTCTCTATCCATCACCGACACAGTCGTATACACGAGATGGATAAACCACAGTGTGGGAGAAGCACAGCAAGTAATTGGAAATCATTGGTTTGAGATCCGATCACTCAGACAACAGAGGTGAACACGAACGCATCCTGAGACACATTGATGGACGTCCTCATTGTCGTCCGGCCGCTGTGGTTTCATCTTGTACTGAATTGCATTAATTAATTGCCGCCTGTCACAATATCAACTTGGAAGGCCACATGAGGATTTTATATTTTTTACAAATTATAAATGGGTAAAATTTTATTCCATTGTAGAGCTGCTTCAGTTCCCCTCCTCCCCCTTCCCTCCCTCTGTCAAACACTGAAAATGAACCTGTCTGTCAATGACTAAACTTACAACGGGTTTGCTCTTTGCAGTGATGTAGCTCTGTGTTGATTTGCATATAGAGCGGGGGGGGGGGGTGATCTCTCCAGATGCATGTGGTGTTGCATGTTGATGCCAGGTATGAACCCGGCCGTAGAGATATTTGTAATTCATGAAACATCAGTGCGAGATCCATTTTACCTGATATGTCCCTTGTCTTTGCTCGTTAGAATTAGAACAGAGAATATTAAATATCAACATTAGAGCAAGAGGAGGATTAATCCTCCCATCTGGCTCTCAACGGTAAAGTAAGTTATATCTTCCAAAAGGTCAAACTATGCTTTTACAAAGACAGTCACCAGATGAGAGAATCCAACCTTAAGACTATTATTCACAATAACACGCAAAATATGAAATATATCTACCACAAAGAGAGTATACATATTTAATTTTACTCTCTTTATTTTCATTAAAATGCAACTAAGAATTCAAAAACAGGACGAATGGGTGATGACGACAGGAAGTGCGTACGTCAGGCGGAACACGAGAGACTATAGGTTCAGACTCTCAGCTGAGAAAACCTCCTCACTCCTTTTACTGTAAATAACCAAACTACGTTTCTGTTTCCAGGAAGCTTTCATGAAATGATTAGGAGCAAGCCGAGCTGCGGAATAAAGCATTAAAGCAACTCGAGCCAGAATCAACAGGTCACAGAAGTGAAGACGTGTGAATGGATCTCCACAGGCTCTGTCAACTTTAATATATAGGCTAACAGACTTTAAAGCAGAAGGACATTACTGCCTGAGGATCTGTGCTTGAGTTTTAGTTCACATGGGGTTCAGATATTTAAGATATAGCTCGTAGACACGGCCAACCAAGGTTTGAAAGTAATCTGTAACATCTGAAGTCGGTGAAGACGACATGTCAGGTGTGCCTCCTCGTATTATCCTCAAGCCGAGTGCTCCGACAAACAAACCGGCTTCCCAAACCCACGTGGAGATCAAGGGGAAGGCAGCAATCCAGCCTTCTACATGGATTTAGATCTCATAGAGCGTAAAATTGGAAATACCTTTATCAAAGTGAGGCACCTGTTGAAGACTTGGTTTAATTACACGGCGAAGAATGTGATGAGAACCGAGCATTCAGTCAAATCTGAGGTGAACAAGAACAATGTGTAGAAGTTCAGTGTTAACCTGAATATCACAGTTTCTGAGACGTGACGTAAACGATAGCATCAAATCCCTGTCCAGCCCTCCATCGTGGTCCGTGAGTGAGGGGACGATGCAGCAGGAGATGGACGGTGGGTCGGTGCGGCGCTGGCAGTAATGCCGGCGTTGTACTGGACCATCGTGGTGAAGACGGAGCTGAGCAAAGCTTTCGATTTACCAGGAGCTCCAACCCTCACGTGTGGTCACAGGTGGTGACCGAAAGAGAAATGGCGACAGGGTGAGGAGTTCGGATATCTGGAGGGAGCTCGGTGCTCCGTCATGTTGAAGCAGAAGACGATGGATGATGCACTTTGACTTTTTAGTTTGGTCCATGTTCCATCCGCTAACATGGAGGAGGTCAGGTTGATGATCTAATCGTGGCTGCAGATGTTCGAGGAGCCGTCGTCACCTCCTGAGTTCTGCCTCTTAATTCCATTATCCTGCTTTTTAGTTAGTGTCTCTTTCTTAATTGATGATTTTTACCTCAGACGTTCAACTTGAAACCTTGATTCAAATGTTCGGCTCTTTTAGGACATTGGTGCTTTTTACTTTCCTCTTTTATCTCCTTCATATTTTTTTATCTCACAATGAAAAGTGAGGAATGTTTGAACCGGCTGCTCCTTGAACTCCTGTCCCTCTTTCATCCACGACCTTCATTTAAATTTGAAACGGGTCGCTGCATTTTATTAGTTCATCTTTCTGATATCTTTTTTTATTCTTTATGAGGAATCACAGCGAAGCCTTTTTTTATGTGGGGGGTTTCAGGGCTTTTGAAACTTTATAATGGATTTGAATTTGTCCCGCAGGGGGAACAAAATATTAATTCTTTTAAAATCTAGTTAATATAGTTTATTCTTCAAGCTCTGAATGAATGAATCTGGTTCATCTGGACATCACAGTGACCCCAGGGATAAACATCCCGAGGGATCCGATCCCAGGCATGAACACCACCGATTCTCACTGAGGATGCAGGTCAGATCCCACCGCTCAGAGAAGTGATTTAGGTGTCGAAGCTATTTAGAGCAAAAGATAGAATTAATACGTAAAAGATTAAATATATAAATATGGTAGAAACACGCCACTGCACACAACTGAATGAGATTACACATATTTACTAAATAGATGAATACGATGTGAACAGTTGTTACAGGTATTGGATGAAAGTGCATAAGAGATGTGTGTGTTAACTGTGTTAACTGTGTTAACTGTGTAACGTGACGGACCACCTACTCAGCTGACTCATCCAGTTTCATAATGAAGTACTTTTAGAAGTGGTACTTTTTCCCACTCACTGGTCACAAGATTAACACCGATCGTAACATATTGATTTTATTTTTGTAATGAGTAAAATCTTATTTCATTGTAAAGCTCAAGTATTGATTCCCTCAGTTACACACTCACACACACACACACACACACACACACACACACACACACACACACACAACCATAGTGACACTGATGTCAGGACGGATATGTTAAAACCTGAGTGGAGACGGTGGATCAGAGGTTTGCACCACTGCTTCGCTCCATGACGACTCAAACCCCTCTCATATAAGTGAGCTCATCTGTAAGATGATAAAACTCTTCCAGACACTACTCGGGTCATTTTCGTCACTCGGCTGCAGTGGCGTTAACACGCTCTCACACGCGTGTGTCACACACAGCAGGCTGTTCGATCCCTCTCTCATTGCATTTCATTGCTGTAATTAAATCCCTGTTTAATTTCAACTAACTGCAATTCTCTAAACTTCCTTATTGTCTTCCACCACGTGCACTCGTGGGTGAGCGCCTCACTTTATCGGGTGAGCCGTGAAAAGAGCAGCAGAACCTTCCGGTGGTGGCCAGTTACAGGAAACGAGCACTTCTGATTAGCACCGCAGGGCCTTTTATTGGAAGTATTTGATTATGCAGTCGAGTAGAGAGCGGCTCTGAATGAGCCTGTCTCTCTCTATCAATCAGGTTTTAACATCCTATCATGAATTCCACAGGTGTTCCTCCGACTCCGTCTGTCACTGCTGCATAATTGAAGAGACTCCATCTTTCTCCATTATCAACAAGACTTTATCCCAGCTCTGCTAAACATAGGTCTAGTGTGTGTGTGGGGGGGGTGATAGTCTCTGTCTCACAGATTAAAACATCCATTACACACACACACACACACGTCCACCATTTTGTGCAGCGTCACCCCTCAGTTGTCCAGACCTGTCACGGTGATGATTACTTACTCGTTGTGTCTGTGCATGTTTATCGAGCTGAAGAGTTACTTCCTCCTGCAGCCGTGTGAGGAAACACTACGTTTTTTAATGATGATCTCTAGAAACAGTTGCAGTATGTTGCTTGCACTCAGAAAACAAGATGGACGCCGGACCGCACAGTGTGGGCGCTGACCTGCTGGAGACACTTTGACGCAGAAAATAGTTTATTTTTGTGTGTAACCGTAAAAGCAAAGTTATGTTGAGTCCATGAACTTCCTTCACTCACAGTCAGCGGGAGCGGTTTCCACTGCCGTCCATTTCCCTTTCTCATCATTAATTAATTACCGGCAGTCGAGCGTTAACGGATCCTGAATGATCGTGGCTGACTTTCTTAGGTCACCAGCGTAACGTCCCACTATTAAAACTTCATATCTTGTGTTTTATCACAGGCTGAGAGATGAACGACTGCTCACTGGATGCGTCTGTAACGATTAGCATCTTTAGCGACGTGTGTGTGTGTGTGTGTGGAGTCACAACGAGAGAGTGGAGAAGACTAGAAGTCAAAGCACAGACAGTGAAGCATCATTCTGATGTTGGATTTAATTGTTCACCTCTCAAAACACCAGTGATTCAGTCGACCTGATATAACGACTGCAGGACTGAAGAAGAGTTCTTACAGAACTGAAGCAACAAGATACGAAACATCTTTTAAGATTAAACCATTTCCAGGCTTATGTCTAATAATTGTGATGACATAATTACTTTTCAAACTTTGATATGCTCCAGAAGAATCCACAGAAAATATTATACAACTGAGTGAGGAGTCGACTGAATTTGACTATTTGTATAACTTCAATTCAATTCAATGATCCGTCATTCGGCCGAACTTTAACATGACAGGATGTGAACTCATGAGACGTGACGCAGGTTGAGCTCCTGTTTCTTCAGAGGGTAAAGTCAGATTTGGTGAAAATGAAACTCAGACACGAAAGTTTAACGGCTCAATTTTAGGAATTTATGTTAATGGTGGAAAAAGCCTTGAGGGTGTTTCCTCATCTGCTTGTTAAGTTTAAAGTTAGAGTGGGAGACAGGACGCTGCACCAGGCTCCAACTCAGTCTCTTAGTTAATCAAGGGAATGTTTTGAGAGTAAAGTCCAATCAACCGATCAGCGAGAGCCGTCTCCCGCTCCCTTTAAAAGTCAGGAGCACTTGCATCCTGCTGTATTGTTTATAATGGTGGATTGCACAGGTCGTTAAAGGTCTGTGAGCGTGCACATGCTCTTCAACTGCCTTTAGGTCTCTTCAGAAAAACAAAGAACCAGCGACGCCTCAGTGAGACGTTGACGGGAAAATGGTGAGACGTCCGTGTTGCTTTTGCACCAAGTATTAGAAAGAAGTTAGATGTCAATGTGTACAGGTCGGATGATTCAGAGGAGTTCCTCCTGAACCTGATCTTTATCATCTGGGTCCCTGCTTCAGCCTGAGACGGTCGTCTACATACAGATTTCATTCGAGGTTGTGAAAGAAAGTAAATCCGTTTTTTTCCAAACTTCTCATCGGTCACATAACCACGGCAGCGTGTGCATGACGCTAATGAGGCTGATGTCCTGCAGAGAGTCTTCAAAAGGGATTGCGTCAGTGACAACCTTGTTATTCAGACATCACACTGAAAACGTTAGGCGTTAAGAAAAGTCATACAACTACTTCGGAGCAAGAATTGCACAGAAACAATCTTTTCTTACCTTACGTTGCCAAGGTTTAGGAAATGACTGTCAAGGAGGCTTGGATTCTGCAGAGAAGAGAGAACGGTCATTGTCCGATAGAAGCAAAACAAATATTTCTTTATTGTACATAAGAAATCGAAACAGCAGCTTTAAAGAAAGACAGTTCTCAGCAGGGGTTTGTTATAATTCATAGATGTGACTTTCTCTACTTAAATGATTCTCTTCAAACACTCGTTAAGAACCTGAAAGGTAATAATTACTACCACATAACAATTGATTATAAAACGTATGAAGAAATGAGCTGTCGCTGGTGGCCACTTTGAATTAGAGGGTGTCAACGTTTACATTTGTAAATATATAATGTCATGAATTATGTGATGAACATAAATGTTTAGTACTAGTTCAAATACACTGTGCATGATTTGAAGGATTATTACCTTCAGCGTATTGTAAATCCACGGAGCAGAAATCTTTCCCCTCTTTCCGTCTTTGCCCCGGCTGCCAAATAATCAGCTGTCGATGGCGCCTGAGCCGCTGCCACCTCTGTGACACGCCCGGCCGCCTTTGTGCTCTTGATTTTATCAAGTTATCAGCAGCCTCCCTCTGGTCTGCACACAGTGCAATTTACCTCAATCCCCGAAAAAAGGCAAGAATGATGTTGAGGAAGGTGAAAAAAGACGGACATGGATGTAACGTGACTCCATTTAGACTCTGGCAATCAGCTCCCAGAATCAAGGCAGCAGTCGATCCCCACCCCAGGCTCTCAGCGTGTAAGACAGAGCAGGGCCTCGGTTAACAGAGGAGATCTAGCAAAGCTCACTCCACCAAGAGAGAGAAGTTTCACTCCCACTTTGAATCACAAGCTTCTAAAATTGATCTTGTTGTTCTGGTTTGTTTCTGCAGTTCTGCAAACGCTCCTCGCAGCCTCGCCAGGGAAACGTGTGCGAGTCCAGCTTTGCACACTGCAACATCACCGCCGCCGTGACGCCGTCCGGCAGCTCCAGAGGCACCGCAAAACATCACAGGTAAGACATTTCCACACGGAGACACATGCGGGTGACACGTTAACACCCTGCAGATGTCTGCTGTGATGCAAACAATAAGCAAGTTCAGCGTCCGTTCCTATAATCAGCCGGGACGCGGTGAGGAGAGAAAGTGAATTATGCACATCACGCTGCAGCCAAAGCTAATTGCTGATTTATGGAAGAATGATAGTAATTATAATTAAAGCTATAAACATGTTAATAAGCGTAAGTTCAACAGTCGTGAACACACAGGAGATGGGACACAGATAAGACGGGAAGCAAACGCACGGGAATTCATGAGCCGGCGCAAACATGGAAATTCCAGTAATATACTTTTCTCACACTGCTCAGTTGTGTGTTGTGTGTTGTGTGTCAGAGCTTCCTGGGCTTCGGCCTGTTCATCAGCAGCAACACAGACACACACACTCACCAGACAAGTGCCTACTTCAGAGGTTTGATTGACGAAGCTGCAGATTAACGACGGGTATTCAGTTTATTTATATAGTTTGTCGGAGTTGTTTCACTGTTTCCATCGTATATGCAGCAGATGAGATGTAGACCTCCGCCTCACCCAGGTGTGTGAGAAAGCTTCATTTTGGATTTAACATGAAACAAAACCTTATTTAAACCGTCTGTTGATCCAGGACGAGATGAAGAAACTCTCATTTCGACCTTTGTTCTCTTTCATCGCCGCTCGCTCACACCGGAGGGCCTCGCAGCAGGCCTGTGATTTTCTACCTCTCTCCACGAGCAACTCCACAGCAGCCGAGGGTTAATCACCAGTTTTCAAGGGAATCCAGGCGTTGTATGAAAGGAGACTTTTCCTGGATGAACCAGAAACACGATCAGACAACCTCCCAACTACAAAGTCTCTTCTCTAACCTTTTGGCCAAACTCCTGTTTCCTCCTCCTCCTCCTCCTCCTCCTCCTCCTCCTCCTCCTCGATCTGTGGATGATTTGGCAGGAGGTCCGCTGCTCTCAGCACTAACGACATTCTCATTTGGTGATCGGGATTTATTTGTTTGCAGTCGCATCAGCTTATGCATAGACTCGGGCATTATCATGAGAATAACAGACAGTGTCAGGAAACCATCGTCCAAAATAACCAAAGAGAAACAAGCCAAGGACAATTCTGTGTTTCAGAACAATCTGGTTTTATTGAGTGTCTTCCAACAAGAAGAGCTTCCGGCCTTCAGAGGAAAATCTATTCTTCAAAACTGTTAAACGTGACCGAGGTCTCCGAGCCAGGACACTGTGAGGGGGGGGGGGGGGTCCCACATCAAACTGTAGGAGCAGCAGGAAGATGTTAGAGTCACGAATCAACAGTTTTCTTAAAAACCGTTCAACCAATAACATCAAAAGTTATTATTAATGACTCTGATCGTCTCCAGAATCATTCATCTACTTTCCACTGGAGGAACTTTTGGCAGCGAACCTTCTCCCACTACGCCAACTTCCCAGCATTTAATCAGACATCGGTTCTTGACGTTTGTTACGAGTCAAATCCCTCTGTGTCCCCGTGTGTCCCGTCCCTGTCTTTACTGGAACAACACATTTTGAAGCTATAAATCTAAACAGATATCTAAATGTGGCTGACTTTATTTGATATTTTCATTAAGATCCATTAATTATTCTCAGTGTTGTGGATCTGATTGAATTCTGTCTTTTCCCATGTCTCTATTACGTTTCAAGGGAATCTGTAGTTGTTGCGTAATTCTGCTGTTGCAGATCCTGAGTTCACTACCTGCGCTCTGGGAATATTAGCTCGTCAGTCTTTACATAAATTCAGCCTGATAAATCCTTTAGGCTCATATATATTGATGCAGACATCACTTTAGAGATTTTCACAGGTCCACAGTTCTGGACTCACTCCAACACTGGCCCTGTGGAGGAGAATGAATTAAATGTAAAAGCAGCGAGACTAAATCCAGACGACGATCACGAGCAGCGATAAAAATCAACGAACACTTTACGTCTCGCCTTCGACTGAACTTGTCTCCGTCCCTTTATGGATCAGATAACGATGATGAGTCTTCGTTGATATTAACATTCAGCTTCATATATAACATCATATTCATGAGATATACATTTTACCACTTGATAACTTCTGCATGGTTTTTTATTTTATTTCCATAGAAGTGGCTCCTTGACTCAGAGCCCAGATCAGAGAACCCGGGCAGCCCATTGGTCAGCGTCCCGCAGGACCCCGCCCATATCCAGAGGACGGCTAAATCCGATGGGAGTGTCCAAGTTTTCGGGCCCCGCCTACCAACACCTGCAGGAAGTGGACTCCACCGAGAAGGAAGCTGAGGCACAAAGACGGTGAGGAGAATCTCCTGAGGGTCTGATGGTCGATTCAAGATGTTTGGTTATTAGAAGCACTTCAGTGGTTCCTTAAAGAGACAGGAGCTAAAACCAAATGCGAGACAGAGGCTGAACAGAGGAGCTGCAGCGATGGACAGTGTGAGGAAGCTGTTTACTGACCATGTTAACCGTTTACACACATTAACACGAATCCTCAACCTGAAGTATCAGACACTTTTATTCTTTCAGAATGTTTTAAGAAAAACAAGAATCATATCTGGTCCATGAATGTGAGCAAACTTTGATATTTATTTGTATTGATTGTGTTTCATAAATCTAGTCTCTTTCAGACTCTGACTCTGCAGAGAGAGTCACAGATGTTTTAGCTGTAATTACATCGTTGAGATCCTCAGCTCCTTCTTTCTTTTTATACAGGACGGTCGTGGACAAAGCTTTGGATATTTGACCAACACTCTGGATATTTTCTCTCTCCCAGGAAAAAAAAAAGAAGACAGCATTTCTTTTTTAACCTCCTTTACTCTCCCTCGTGTCTTTGTTTTCCAATCTGCTGAGCAAAGATAAAAACAAGGTCACGTCATGTTGTGGTCTGCAGCAGTGGCACCAGTTCAAAGCAAATGCTTCGTCTGGTGCTTGTGCTTTTGAGGACATGAAACCGGCTGCATGTCCTCGTCTTCCTGTCTCTCTCTCTCTCTCTCTCTCCTTCGGTCTCCATCAAATTCTGATTCTCTGCTTTTTACTGAGAGGAGGAGATCAACAATAACATCCCAGCATTCAAATGAAAAGCAGACACGGTTGCTCTGCGCTGGCAGAAGTGCATGTGCCGCAGCCAGGGGAAATGCAAATGATCAGCGGAAACGATTAGCAAGAAGATGCATTCAGTGAGAACGCCGCTGTGCTTTGACCCACTTCTTTTTTTTTTTTTTTTGGTGGGTCATGAGTCAGTGCTTTAACCACCTGGGCAGGCGAGCCTCACTTCAGGCGCTCAGGTCCCAGCAGAACCAGCTCAGGGTAAAGCTCCACATGACCTACATGCATACTAATAGAAATAAGAAGAGGAGACTCCGGTGGAGAAAGATCCCACTCCCACTGATATTTGAATCACGCGTGTGAACAGCGTGCAGGAGGTTCAGAGGGGGTGAGCACCTCTGCCTTGTGTTCTCATATTCTCTTTTGTGTGAAGCATCATTTAAACCTTCAGACTTCGGTTTTGTCCAAATGTCATTATGGACGGTGTCGGGATGCGTCTCTCCTCACCACAGCTGCTCTTGAACCACCCAAGGTCCCCTCTGGTCCAACTCACGTCTGGTTTTAACATCCGTCCTCGGAGGTCTGATCACAAGTGGTCAACTTTAGGAGCTTGTTATTGGGTCGCTCAGGACTGATGTTAATTCCTTCTGATTGCTGCAGATGTTCTTTGGCCCCTCTGGTCATTCACAGTCCCCATGAAGCCCCTTTCCAATCGGTTAAAAAAAAAAAAACTCTAGCTTTTGTCTGCAACAGGAATGGATTCAATCAGCGTTCACTTTTAGGTCAAATGACACAGACTCCTGTTTTTTAAGCAGGTTTATCTGTGTTTCAGCTGTAGACTTATTGTGGTGTAAAGGAGAGACGTGTGAGCGTCTGGTCAGAATTCTGTGAGTGTGACGTCCCGAATGAACTTCTGCTCAGAACATGTGACACAGAGACACTCCAAGCTTTTTTTTTTTTTTTTTACTCTAATGCCGCTGGAGCAGCTGTTTACATCACTTAAATAAAAAACACTCGTGCACAGATGCTGCATTAAACTCAGACATAAATTTGTTCTGCAGAAAGGCAGGAGGTCATGTTTACTCACTCACACACACTCACACACACACTCACACACACTCACGCTGACTGACTCACTGACCTACACACACCAAGTCAGTCACTTACTCACTCATTCACTCTGATGCGATGTAAGATTTCACAGAAATAGCAGATGGACGCGCAGACAACGGCATCCCTCTCCCTCGGCGTTGCCATGGAGACGTTTGACCGTGACTGCACAGAGACGGAGGCAGAGATGCGGGAACGGAAATAGAGGGAGAGACGAGAAGTTGGAATCTGTTCTGACACGGAGGCGCAGCGTTTTTAGAAATAAAGTAAAAGAAGGAACAGAAACCATCCGGCAGCGGGGCGAGGATGTGATGGAGGATTTTGCAGATAGCATGTGACAGTTTTAAAGAAAAGGTTGCCCGTTCTATTCCGCGCCTCTTCGAGAAGCCCAGTGTTATCTCAACAAAATGGCGTTGTTACGACTGTCTTAAGATAAAGCTGTCTCCAAACCGGCTGACGGAGACACTGCAGCTTTTTTTTTTTTTTTTACTAACTCACCAGTTTCTCTCTCCCTCGGTTCGTTCAGCGATAAATTACACACACGAACGCAGCTTCTGTCCACGTGTGGGCGTGCACACTCCCACAGACGTGTAAACGCTCGTGCTTTGCTTCTCTGGAACATTTCGCAGAGTTACAAGGTCACCGCATCGCATTACACGTTTCACTTCAGCAGCACACAGATGAGATCTTTTGAGAAATTATCTGCAGGGGGGACGGATTAATAAAATGACTGTTAACACATGTAGATGTAATGAGCTCCTGTAAAAGATAAGTGCCCGGTCACTTATCTTACCTCACTTGCAAACAGTGTTGGTGTAATACCCCTCCAGCTGCTCCCGCGGCGCTCCGGGCTCTACATCTGAACTCTGCTTCACAGATTCTCGCAGTCTGATTGTGTTTCAACACATCAAAAGAGAGATTTGTCTCTGAATGTTATCTTGGGAATTAGCACCCTCACATCATCCTCTCTTATCGCTCAGGGGATCCTCTCCGTGGGCCTTGCTAAATCTCTGCGGTGGTTTTCAGAGAGGTTTTTCACGTCTTGGGAGAAATACTGCGGCGATAAAACGAGGATGTGATTTCCTTTGAGTCTGAAAAAGCACCTTCTCCACCCACCCTCTATTTTCACACACACCTCGATGGAAGATTTAAGTGTGTGTGTGTGTGTGTGTGTGAGTGAGGGAACAGAAGTTGAATATTGACACGGCAGAAGCAGCCATAGACTTTGCAGAGGATTATGAATTATTACATAAAGATAATGAGACGCCGCTCGAGAACGCAGCTTGATTCAGACGCTGATAACAATGGTCAGTCTCACAGAGATTATGTCTGGGCTCCAGTAAATTGGATGAACACACAGATTTACTGTGATGTTACTTCACAGGACTCACACTCAGAGATCGGTCTTCAAATATAAAACACTGGGTCACCAAGTTTATATTTGCACTAAGCTCGAAAGATCCAGCATCGTGTGCAACAGTTGGGACGTGAGAAGACACAAGAATATAGTGATTCAAGAATCATCAGTGTTTTTAAATTCTCTGGTGTCACAGGTTCCCCATCAGACACATCATTTAAATGTCAGGGGGACGGAAACCTTGTGTTTGAAATCAGGAGGAGGAGCCGGAGCGACGTGGGCTCATCAGCTCGAGAAAACAAATACTACTCATGAAGTGGAATCACGGTGGACATAGAGTTGTGTTGTGTTCATGGATCGTCAAGCAACAAGTCAAAGTATCATCCAGGAAACTTGTTTTTGTGTCCTGGACTTGAATTACGTGTCATATATACAGTTGCCGGATATGATCTCCACCAATGACGTGATGTTTTTATCAGCGTTGGTTTGTTTGTGGAAGGGTGTGGTCCGGGAAGAGCTGGTTCTGGATCCACATATTTTTTTTATTTCACTTTCTTTGCACATTTTTTTTATATTTGTTATTGATTTCTCAAAGAATAATTCATGTTTATGGGACTAATTTGGTCCAGATCCACATGAATATCCTGATCCGGTGAATTTAAATGTGGTTTCATGAGGAGATGGATTTTTTTGCAATGTGATTTAAATGTAACTCGATGTTTTGCAGAATCAGCTGATATCAGCATCCTTCTGTCTGTTTCTGTCGGAATATGTCAGATCAGTAAAAACCACTGGTCTCACTCAAGGTCAGAATATGGAACTAATATTATTTCCCCTGTGTCTCTGGGTTGCAGCAGTGCATGTAAACTAACGTCCCTGTTTCCCTCCTCGTAATCACTTCTTCTTCTTCTTCTTGTGTGAATGCGAGTGTTCGGTTCAGTTGACCACAGGGACGTTAAGAGCTACAGAGAGACAGAATGAGCAGGACGCTCAGAGCTGAGGTTGTTCCAGAAACAGATCAGGCAACACACAGCGAGTAGACGAGCATGTTGCAGGTCGAAGGTGCGACCGAGGCCCAAACCTGTCACGACTTGAATCAGTGGAGTTATTCAATCACTGACGGAGTTTCAAACAAAGCAAACGGCCTTGACCTAAAACTGGAACTGCTTCGTTAGAATTAGCACACGTGGCGTCTGATCACAGCAGTCGTCCTTGACCGACGCCGAACGCCTTAAACTTTCAACAACACTCTTTATTTTCAGCGTGATTAGAGTCATTAAATCAATAATATAAAAAGTGAACTTGCCGTTACCTTGCACTTATATAAAGCAGCAGAGGGGTTTTTTTGGGGGGGAGTTATTTAGTGTGTGCGCAGACTGGGATATAAAGAGATGAAAGAAAGACGTCAGGCTCATCTCCTTCCCTTTCAGCATCCTCAGTCAGCCTGTGAAATGGCAAAGGGCGGAGAGCTGTCCCTGTGTGTATTCTGCCAGGGTTTCAGCGTGGGAGTTTGAAAAGACGAAGGAGTTGAAATCGGTCTGAAAGACGGAATGACTTGTCCTCTCAGTGAAGTTCTCTCCAGTTTAATAACATTTGTTCCTTCTCTTGTCTGTTTGTCTCCGTCTTGTCCGTCTCTGGTCCCTGTGTCCGTGTCCCCCCAGCTGCCAAACGCAGGCAGACGACCCGGGCGACGACCCCGGACGAGACGCCTGCCTACATATGCAAACTCCTGTTTCCATGGAGACAACGTCGCTGTCACCTTGGAGCGGTCGCTCCGAGGTACGTTCCGGCCCGTGTGCTCCCTCCGAGTACGATTCGAGTCCCGCCACCCGCAGCCTGCGGAGGCCCGGCCGCCGCCAAGGCCACTCTCCGCCTCCTCCCTTCCGCTCCTGCTCTATCCCAATCATCCCCTCCGTCCAGTGTCACCATGACAACGAGGTGTCGTGTATGCAAACCAGCGTCACTCTGGCAACCGCCTCAAAGTCTGTCCAGTGCGGAGCCACGCCCTGCAAGGCCGAGAGGAGAGGGAAGGCGGCACACGTGGAGCTGTCGTCTTCTTCCTGCTCGTCCGTCGTCGGCCCGCAGCAGGATGAGGTGGCGCTGCTGCTGGAGGAGGCGCAGGAGCAGCTCAGGGCGTTGGCGCTGGCTCACAGGAAGCAGGAGGAGGGCGGGGTCAGCGGAGTGGCGGCTGCGCCATTGGAGGCCAGAGAAACAGTTTGCTTCCTGAACCTTAACGGAGGAAGCGCTGGCGTGCTGAGCTGTAACGGACCAACGCAGACCCAGCTCCTCAGCCCCAGCCTATCACACAGAGACCTGGGCCACGCCGGCCAATGAGAGGACTCGATTTAGTACATTCACCTTCGGTTTGATAGTGTTTGACGGACTGCGGTGTTCTGCAACGGAAATGCTGAGTTGAAAAAAAAAAAATGTAATATGGAAATTCTGATGATATGCATAACGTACGGATACAAACACTTCTGGAGCGGCCGACTGACAGCGCGGGAAAAAGAGAACAAAATATTTACATGCATTTATTTACAAAACAAGAGAAACACTTAGACAAAAAGAAACCAAATAGTCTGTCAACTCCATGGTGTTTTTAATTGTAAAAAGAATATATAAATATATATAAATATATATGGATATAAATATATGGAATTCAAAAAGTGACCAAGTGCAAAGTTGAAGAACACAGGAATGATGTAACTATTTTTCTTTTTTCTTTCTTCTCCCTGTTTTGTATTAACTGTGTCACGTTTTGGTTCCGGCTCAGTTCTAACGTCCCGCCGCACATCCACGAGCCACGGGTCGGACTCCCGCCGACCTGCCGCAGAATCCAGCCGACGAGGGAGGAGCCGCCACACACGATCTCTCCGCCTCCTCTTGCCTTTTAAAAAACTTTCTACCCCGCCAAGAACGACAGAGCAGCCCGCTGCGGTCACCGACGACAGTTTGGACGGTTTACGACTCAAAACTAAAGCTCCTCCTCCTCGGCTCGAAGTGTGTGTGAGAGAGTGTGTGTGTGTGTGTGTGTGTGTGTGTGTGTGTGTGTGTGTGTGTGTGTGTGTGTGTGTGCTGGGGGAAGAGGGAGAAGAAGAACAAACCAGTGGCTCAGATTTCAGAGGACAGATTGTTAAAGACGATGATTCAAATCAATCTAGATTTTTCTTTTTTGTTACAAATGATATTTTCACACATGCGGACACACACACACTCACCTGTGCATTATTTTTCAGTCGGACGAGGAGAAGGACAGAGGAAGGACGGAGGAATAGGAAGCACCACAGGAGCTAATCAGACTTTTTTTTTTTTTTTTTTGATGTCGATGTCGTTTTTTTTCATTTTTGGTTATTAACGAACAATGCTGCTTTCTGGGGGCTGATGGGGGAGGGGAGGGGGGGGGGGGCACGTGGTTTTTGGGGATTGAAAGAAGAAATAAATGTCTCTATGTTGTATCCTATGAATCGGAAGCTTTTGAATCTGTCTGAAGCTGCAGCCAAATGTTTCTGGTGACAATAAGTTAAAAAAAAAAGAAAATGGTGACGATTCTCCGAGAGCTCTTTCTCCAAGTATCGGCTGTTTACGTCGGATGCTCGGACAAACATTTGCAGCATCCTGTCCAACGTGCATGCTGGGTAATCTGCGGCTTTTCACACACAGCCTGGTGCAACGGCTTCGAGAAACCCGGGTCAGTGTCCAACCGTAGACCGTGGGCAAAGACGGACGCCGCGGCAGCTCCCTCAAAGTGAAGCCAAATCTTAATCAGCTGCAGTGAAGGATGAAAAGAACGGAAACTACGTGTAAGACGCTCCGTGTGTTTGAACACTGAGACTTTATCAAACGCCCAAAAAATCCAAGTACATATTAAATACATTTCCTTAGAAGATGATTTATTTGGCTTCATTTCTTGAAGGAAGTGGCGACGCGTCGTCCGTCTTTATTTACAGTCGAAGCTACACAACAGTGCTTTATTTGGACACGTGCATCAAATCTGTGGTGTAATAATCCAAATCCATCCATTTCAGCAGGAGACAACATTTCATACTTTTATTTCCTACACTGTGTAATTCAAAGTTACATGAATGCTTGTACATGATGAGCTCATGGTGGATTTGTTGAAAAAGAGAAAAGGGCACAGATAGGGAGGAAACTTTGGAAAAATGAATTTGTTCAATCTGGAAACAAATATTGACATTTCTTCTTTTTTATTTTATTCATTTAAAGGACGTTTGATTTGGAAGAAAATCAGCTGATTTAATTGTAAAAGCTCGAGGCAGGAGGAGCGACTCTTGTTTCACAGCTTTTATTCTCGGTGAAATGACTGACGAGGGGCTCGGGGCTTGTTTTCAGAGCTGCACTCTGACTCCTGGATGCTTAATGTTTGTGATATGAAATAAGTCTTGCATTGAAAAACTCAAAGTCTGTGAATGTTGCTCCCAGATAAAGTCAAAGCGTTTCTTTCAGCCATGTTGTGTTCTCTACATGGTTCTCTCTCGTGTGTGTGATCAGTGCTCCCCGGCTCAGAGACGTGTGACTCGCTAATGCAACACTCCTGATAATTTCACAGTCGCTGAGATTTCACTCATCAAATCTCACAATGGTTGATCCTCGGGAACATTCACAGCTCACCTCTGCCCCCTTTCTTTTTTATTTCTTTTTATTTTATAAATGCCTAAATGGAAAGGCTAAATTTTATTCAAACGCACACTCGCACACAAAAAAACAGCCCCGAGCTTTATCTCCTTCTTTCTCCCATTTTCTATTGAAGGCTTATTTTTGCCATACTGCCACTGAACCCTGGAAAAAGGCTCTTTTCTATATGAAACTGTTGAACCACAGCAGTTTGGGTTATTTGATACTCACGTCCATGAATTCCATAATGTCCCCACCAGCACAAACACTGCTGAGTCATGGAGGTTGTTGTGTGTCTGTGCACAGACACGGTGCAAAAAAAATGTGACTTTATTTGTTTGACCGAGTGTAATCAGTGTATGAGCTTCTAAGAGATAAAAGTCTGCAAGCATTGTCTGGATTTGTTTTCTTATCCGACACGAGTCCTGAATCTCACCGTCGTCAGATTTTTGTACAAAATGTAATTTAACGTAAAATCATTTTAAAAACGTACTGTTGCGTTCACACCAAGATTTCACACAGAGGCAATGCAAAGAACTCAAAAGAAAAAGTGTTGAGGATGAAACTCACCGGAGACATGGCCCCGCCCCGCACATGGCGGCTTCTCTGGCGTTTCCACGACGCGGCGATCACCGTCACTTCAGCTCGCGGTCCTTCTCTCCTCTATTATATTTGTGGGTTGTGTTTACTCGTGTTGCTGGCGTGAGAACCACGAGTAAACAGGAAGGATGCTGCGCTCAAACTTGGATTCTCTCTTGGTGTGAACGCAGCACGAAGGCCCCGGTCACACACACACACGTGATGCATCGGTGGTGAACCTTCGCCTCGTGTTCATTTTCACTCTGCGACCCAGGAGAGGAATAAAACGCTTCCTGTGGCTTCTCAATGAAGTCATATTCACTTTGCATCATCACCTGTGTGACCGTCAGACACAGGATCGACCTCTTTAATTGACAGACCTGCAGAAGTTATTACTTCACCTTCAGACATGCAGGCTCTTCAGCACAATGTCCGTCTGAGCATCAGTAATTATACAACTGAGGAGAGGGGGGAAACTCATTTCATGCAGGCGTCTGCTCTCCGAACATCTTTAAATGGTTTTTACATGTGCCAGTAAGTGAACAGTGCTCACAGCTTCACATCCTGCTGCTTTTACTTTTATCACAGGAAGAGAAACGAGGGGACAATCTGTTGTCCTTTCTTCATTACAGTCAGACTCCACAAGGTCTACATCTGTGTGTGTGAGTGCAACCGGAGGAATCTATAGGCTTGTTTTAAATAACGCAGGTTATCAGAGCAGGAACGTGACGACGCCACTGTAGGAGAGAAGAAAGTTCAACGAGCCACTAAGTCTAGAATCAGTATTTACCCAGATCCCGTCATGCATGAGTCAGGTTTGTCTTTGTGCAGCGAGCTGTGTGTGTGTGTGCGTGTGTGTGTGTGTGTGCGTGTGTGTGTGTGTGTGTGTGTGTGTGTGTGTGTGTATGCGCGCTCTCCCTTCACTTCTCCTCCTGAAACAAAGCCACAAAGATTTATGGTCTGTGCCGCAGTTTAGCCACTTCAGCTGTCGTCAGTCAGGTGGTTCGACCTGTGTGTGTGTGTGTGTGTGTGTGTGTGTGTGGGGTGGTGTAGGTATTACTCATGTTGTGGGGACCTAACACAGTTCCATTACGGGGACTGTTCTTCTTCATGGGGACACATATCAATCAATAATATAAATTATTATATTATAATGTGAAGACGTGTTTTATGTTTAGGTTTAGTTTAAGTTAAGGCAAGTAGTAACTATGGTGTGTGTGTGTGTGTGTGTGTGTGTGTGTGTGTGTGTGTGTGTGTGTGTGTGTGTGTGTGTGTATGTGTGTGTGTGCGTGTCATGGCAGGCAGTAGAGGTTAGACCATCAGGCCAGAGAGATAAGAGCTGCAGCTCTTTACATCCAGACCAGGCAGCTGCCAGTTCACTATTGTTGAGCCCAGATACGATGAACCTTTGTGAGCGTGTGTGTGTGTGTGTGATTCGTGCATGTTCTTCACTTGTGTGTGTGTGCGTGCTTGTTAACATCTCTCTCTCTACCGTTCTCTCCTCCTCACACAAACCGCTGCAGCCTGGACGGCTACAAAACAAACAGCCATGATGCAACGACGCTTTGATTTGAAAGATGGTTTGAACTGACTCAAGTCAGAGGCAGGTGGAAAGAGCCAGAGACAGTGAGGGGGGGGGGGCAACCTGCAGCAACCCGGAGAAGTTCCTGAATCAGTTGGACGGGACATGAGACAGATCCCTGTGATGTAACGTCCGACTGAGTCCACGTGTCCGCAGGAGTCCCAGAGAGCGAGTTGGCGTGTTGATGGACCCCAGAAGAATTCAAACACCCGACAGCGACGACGAAGCTGAAATCATGACGACCGGAGCGAAGTGTTCATGTGAGTGTTGCTGGGGTTTTTTTTTTTTCTCCGTGTCTTTTATTTGTAGTCGTTCACTTCAGCTTGTTCACCGAGGTCACAGTTTATCTGCTTTAACAAAAAACCTTCCAACTCTCGGAGCTGATCCTTTCCAGCGTCGGATTGAAAGGCTTTCGATTCGAGTTGTTGCGGCGGATGTTTTCCTGCAGTAAACTTTTTTCTGGAAAAGAAAACACAAATCCTAACGACCACAAACGGGCACAGATGAGGAGTTCTTCATCCAGGTCCAACTCTTCTCTCGTTTCTTTTAATTTGCAGGATCCACCAGGAGCGAGTGCATTTGCACATTTAGAGCTAATCGTCGCACGGGTTCAGAGTTCAGCTGCACATAATGAGGGGTTGCAGGGTACCATGTTTAAATGAGAGTGTGTGTGTGTGTGTGTGTGAAGTGGGTCAGCGTACACAGTTTCCTGTCATCTACAGGAGCCACAGTTTTTATTTCCTATAGTCAACGAATGGTCGAGTGTTTTTATCAGAATAAACGCTGAGCAGAGACGGTTCTGTTCTTCTCCACGTGACGAAGGAAAGTTTCTCCGGTTTCTGCAGCTGCAAAACATTTCAAGATTGACTTTGTTGTGTTGGAAAAAAACGCGAGACGAGCGAGAAGCTCACATCAGAGGAAGCAGCCATGTTGGGATCCGGATGATCGTGAGCCGCAAGTGAAACATGACAGACACAAATCAGTCTTGTCTCCGCACCATGAGCAGCAGTTCACAGAGATCCGTCTCACACGCTGACGTCTCGTGACACGTTTCTGCTCACGTCAAATCAAAACCTCCTTTTTAACTCAACCAGGCTTAAAGCAGCCAAAACCTCAAATAACCTTATTGGTTCCTTTTTTATTTAGGATGATGATGAATGTGGACACACACACACACACACACACACACACACACACACACACACACACACACACACACATACACAGGTCTGCTGCATCGTATTCCTACAGGCAGAGGTCAGAGTTCACGGAAGGAAAAAGAAGAAGTTGGTGAGTAAACATGAATCACACATGATGCAGACGACAGGTTCTTCTGTCCCAGGATTCATTGTGCAGCAGTGACAACGCTAAGAAACTAGCTATGCTAACATCTCAAAGTATCTGACGATGGAACAGAGCGAGTGGGAGCAGCTGATTTATCTGCTGACCCTTCCTCTCCGTCTTCCTCTCACTCAGGAACAAGCGCTCAACTTTTGTTTGTTGAGTTGACGTTTGATTTGAAATGTGATCGTTGGATCGTTTCTTACAGAATTAGAAGATGTACAACTTCAATAAGGGGAGAAATGATTTTCACTTCATCGGAATCAAATGAGAAAAACCGTTGACGAAGCAACACTGAACCACAGATGGGTGAATTTCTTAACGTCAGCAGAATCTCATGTTTCTCTGTCACTATTTTTGATTGAATTAATCACAGCAATTTACATATAAAGTGATATTCAGATCAGCACGTTTACCCCAGAAGGCTTCACCCCGTTCACCAAGGTTGTGCTGAAGCAGGCTGATTGTGTTTTGTGAGCAGAATAAGAAAAAGTCTGATTCCTCCTCTGAAAGCTTTGTCGTTCTTATAATTCCCGTAAAGGTGAGTTCAGCTTCCTGTGGTCGCAGATCCCGTGCGTCCGCAACGAAAGAAAAGAAACAGAGCTCGGCTAAAGTCTGATCAGGGATTTTAAATCTAAGAGGCTACTTCCTGTTGGTTCGCCCTAAAATTCAAACAAGAGCAAATTACTAATCAGCTTCCTGTTTGTCAGCGTAGTTGCGACACTGGCCCCTCCTCCTCTGGCCTCAGTCTGAGCGTCAGGTTTTTAAATCGCTGCAGGAACAGTTTGACGTTATCTGGTTTGCTGGAAACGTCACACAATCAATGCACATTTTTATTAAAGCTGATCCGTGATCAAACTCAGTTCCTTCCTCACGTTACCTGGTGTCAGTGAACTGCAACATCCAGGCTGGGACTTGGTGACGATGTCAAACTGTCCTCGTCAAAAAAAAACGTCTTTTTACCTGGGATGTTGCAGGAGCAACGTAAAACCTCCGTTTTAATGCACCTTCTGTTTTTGCCGCACGACGCCGCAGCTCCCACCGTCAGACACATCCGTCATTCAAGAAGCGCCGCAGCACAAAGTGGGTATTACAAAGAATTGCACAAATTCAATATCTTACAATCGTTCGCAAGGATACAGCCGTTATCTTCATATTGCACAGGAACAGGGTTGTATGTATTTTTAATACCTTTACCTTTATTTTCCTCTTGTGCAAATATAGAATTATTCTTAGTTCTTCCATGAAGGTTATGTTTTCTGATGCATTTCTTTGTTAATAGTTGCAGCAGGATCCAGAGAAGTGATTAGTTTTTTTAACAAATTGGCCGATCAGCCTTTTTGATTCTTCTTCTTCTTCTCTGTGTGTTATTCATTATTTCCTGTTGTTTGTGAATACATGATCTAATGCTGTCATTTCACTCCCTCCTCCCCTCCTCTTCCCCTCCTCCCCTCCTCCCCTCTGCTATATAAACCTGCCCTTTTCCCCCCCGCTCTGTTTTTCACCTTGCCTTCCTTCTCTGGACTTTGCCTCGGTCTGACCCTTTGTGCTTTTGTTTGCTTGGACATTTGTAACCCAGATATTTTAAAGTACAAACTCTGCAGCAACCCTTTTGCGTACAAACTTTTGCACGTCTCTCCTGCAGTCGTACCCTCGGGTCTTGTTCCTGAGAACTGTGACACTGTTATGATGCTGTAAATTAATGTTGTATAATTACCACTGCATCCCTGCCTGCTGCAGAGGAGCAAACGATAAAACACAGGGAAAAGGTTTTGTGTTGTTCAGAACACTGTGAGAGTGGAAATCGGTCCTCGGGGGGAAAGCCACACTCTGACTGCAGAGGATGATGGAGTCCGTGAAACAACAGAAAGTGACCTCACAGCGAGGCGTGATCCGAACCACTTGAGTCCGCGGTAACAAATCACCGTTCAGGACATTAAGTCGAATTCCATGGTCTACGGTGCAAAATGGCCCCTGGAGACCGAAAGTGTTGGAGAAGCAGCAAAGAGAAGAGACGTGTGCAGAGCTGAAAGGAGGACGGCTTCTGTGCAGAGCTGGAAAACCTGACGCACATTCCTAATGCTGCGCTCGTTATGAATAAAATATTACCCACCAGGAGAAGTTTGGAGATATTGTGATCGCTGGAGGCCGCATCCATAGTTTTTATATTTTATTTTTCGAAAACGTGTTCGAAATGGGACGAACCAGGAGCTGAGTGCGATGAATGATTGATCACACACTTTGACCATCTGTTCCAAAGAGCGTTTCTTTTGGTGGCGCTTAATTGGAAAAACATCCAGAGGGCAGGACGGGATCTTCATGGGAGATCCAGGATTCTTCTTCTTCTCAGAGGGGGAGAAACTTCAAGATAAAAAAAGTACGGTTTAATAAGTTAATAAATAAATAGAGACGGACAGGATCTATATTCTGCAAAGCTGTTTTTACTCCATTTGTTCAATCTACACCAAAGACTGAAAGATTTTACTGAAGCCAATTAAAGTTCAGTGACTGTAATAACTCAAAAGTCAACTTATTTTTTTCTTTCGATTGATTTTATGTTTCATAAAAAACATGGCAGCCTCCGTAGAGACGACCTGCTCTCCATGTAAGTCTAAAGTATTAAAATATAAAGTATTAAAATATAAAGTATTAAAATATAAAGTATTAAAATATAAAGGGCTCATTCTAGGGTGAAGAAAACAATTTGTACAATTTAGATGAAAACATCACATCGATTATTTTATATTAAATTTCTGTCACTAACTTTTCACCTAAATCTTAAACACGGAACCTTTTAAATAATGAATCCTCTCTGATTTTCGCAGCATTTTCTTTTTATTATAAAAAACTATATTTAACACTTGAAGATAATTATCAGAGCTGTTCACTGCATCTAAAGTTTCTCTACTCATGAGTGAGAATCTATTCAAAGCTCTTCAGCAGCGCTGCAGTTTCACAGCATTGAAGCGGAGCGTCGTCTTTACAGACTTTTTCATTTCTGCTTCCAGCTTCTATAGAGTCTGTTCATCTAATGTGTGCAGTGAAAATAACAGCGACAGGTAATAATGAGGATTTCCTCTCTTCAGCGTCCCTCTCCCTGCTCACTGAAGTATCTTCTCCTGATGTTCTGAAATGCTAAACAGACCTAAAACCCCAAATCAGCCTCAGACACCTTTTTAAAAACACCAGGACGGAGGAACCTGCATTATTTTTGATCCATCAGATTTATCTATCGACCAACAGATTGGATTCGATTGTTCAGTTCCCAGGTGTGAGCTCGTGTATGGATGAGATGAAGGATAAGAAACTGACATCACGCCTTACGAGAACGTGGAGCCTGTTCTCCTCACAGTAAAGTTAATGTTGTGTGTTTTTGTGTTTGTGTCTAATCGTGGAGGCCAGAGACTTGGAGAAGTGGAATCACATAAATCACAGTAATCTGCTCCTGCACAGACGTTCGTCCTCCGCAGGTAAAGAATTATCTTACTGCTCCGACCACGGCAGAGCCGCTTTACCGTCGTGGTTTCTGGGGAAATACCGGGCGGTCCCCAACTCTGAATCCTTTTTTTTTTTTTTTTTCTCTTCCCCAGAAACACGACGGTGATGTCCTCACGTCTGACCGTGGCATCTCTCTCACTTGTCACTGCTCTGCACTGATGACATCAGTTCTCTCCAGGGGCCCACTCTCAGCTCGGGGCCCGAGGGCAATCATCTGCTTTTTCCCTTCCCCGTTGAGAGACGCCTCCGATTCAACCAAAGCTGCAGCCTGCAGGCCCGGTCCGTCACTTCCAGTTGTCTGAGCTGCCTTCCTGTTTTTAGACGCACAGTTTTCGTATTGCGTGGTTGCATTAATTAAATTCTAGTTTTCTAATTCCCAAAATTAAAGAGAGGTTCCGTGTGAAATTAGGTTTTTGGCAACAAACTCTCACTTTTTAATAGTTGGTTTTTTTTTTGTGGGGGGGGGGGGGGGGGGGGGGGTGAAACGTGTCTGGTTTTAGAAAAATGGAAATCTTTCTAAATTGCTCACTTGACAGTTTCCATGACGGATACATATTCTCCCCATTTCCCTGCGTATGATTCATTTTCATCTTCATATATTACTTTCATGGAAATGACCAGGAACAAGACATTACTGTCACTAACACATGAAGTATAAGTCTATTTAGCCTATTTGTGTCTTTTAATCTTCCCTTCGTTTAGAAATCCAGACATTTTATTCGCCGCCCCCCCCCACCCCGCAGCCTCCCCCGACGCCAGGAAAGCTATTTGAAGTTGCAACTTGCAAAGAAGCGATTCATTTTAGTCATTAAATCAAATGCGCATTATCTCGCAGTGCCCAAACAAACATTAATCATCGGGCATAATCTCGACAGGTAATCTCCTCTCCCCTCTCGAACTTGCCTGTGAAAGTGATAAATAAATATATTTACAGCGCCCATTCAGGAGAGAGGAGGCATCCTTGCAAAATGATGTCATTAGCGCTGAACGATAGCTCCCACTACCGCTGTTTCTGTTGAAAAAACAAGTCGCTGCGTTCAATAGGCTGTAGCTCAAGATCCAAATCAATAATAATATTCTTGGGCGAGTGAGTCTAATGGTTGGAGAATCCCATCACCTACCAGACGCCTTCAGGCAGCCGGCACTGTGGTGTGCTACCGCTAAGAAAATCACTTCATCAACTTTCCTGAGGGTTTGCTGACACACACACACACACACACAGATTTAGTTTGTGCGAGTCCAAACAACCGCTCATTATTTTGATATCATTCATGGAAAAAGGATCAGGAACGGATCCATATCACTGACTCTGGTTTCCAAGGAGATTGAAATAATCCTTGACAATGACAGTTTAGACTTTGCAGCCTGTGCTCATTGAGAGATGAAGAGGAGACGGAGGCGTCTCTCCTGGATTTCTTCCGCTCCGTGTCTCTCATGACGCCGGCTAATGAGACTACTGTGAAACGGAAGAAATTTCAAAACCGTACTTTGAAAAGAAACTTATCTTAAATCCTTGGCAGCTTGGCGATATTACAAACAACATTAAAAAAAACTCTTTTTAAAACTCCAGGAATAAGTTTACCATGATGAGACACGAGACACGGTCTGATCATGTTGATTGAACTGAAGTCGTCCACCCGTCGACCTGTTCTTCTGTCCAGCGTGGGTTTGATGAGCTGACGACAGCTTCTTTAGTTGTGTCCACGTTCAGCCGGCCGTCGTGCGAAGTGAGAGACGCAGCGTTGACGAGCTGTGACAGAGTCACCGTCATTGAGTTTCCACGTATCGCAGTAAGTGGTGCAGGGTGAAGGGCTGCCACAGTCGTTTGTCGAGACGCTGTTAAGTTGAATGATACGCTCGACCTTGTTTATTCATGTGGGCAAATTACAAACTCCACAACCCTTCAAATAATGAATGAATCCTGGAAAATAAAAAATTCAGACACCTTGACTTTCTGCACATTTTAATTTAACCTGTGGTGCTTTGAATTATGAGAAGCCTCTTTGCTTGGATTTACTTTGAGATGTGACAGAAACCTGGCAGATTGAATTGATTGGACACAGTTTAGAAAGTTGATCACGATTCACATCCACGTCGGTACAAAAACTAAACAATGTGCCGTGTCTCACTGACTGAAGTATGGAAACGTGCTGTGTACTATCAGGCCGCAAATTTGTGCAAATGGCGCCTGTGAGAGAAGAACACGTGACGGAGGCTGTATGTAGTTTCCATGTTGCATGAAGTTTATGTCAGTTAAGCAGCCAGCAAACATTTTGGCAGGTGACGATGATTGTGCATCCCGGTTTCTAGTAAGTGTGAGTGCAATGTCTGAAGTTTCAGATTTAAAAAAACAGACAGGAAGTCCGAGGAACTCTCCGTAGACCCACATGACATAATTGTGGCGAGACAAGGATCGGGGGAAGGGTTACGGAACCACTTTTGAAAGACTGTCCCCAGGAGCACGTTGTCCTCGATTGCTATTAAATAGAAAAAGTTTGAAAACTCCGAGACTTTTTCTGGAGTGAGCCGGCCTTTGTGGTGGGGGGGGGAGTAAAAGGTATATGACAAGCTGCTGGGCCAGACAGTGTTTAATGACTCTGAGACCATGAGGAAAAAATCCTCTGGTCTGAGGAGACAGTAACTGAACTGTCCGGGCAGAGCGCCAAACACTGTCTGGCAAACACGAAGCACTACTCATCACCCGGCTAATACCGTCCCTGCAGTGGAGCGCGGTGGCGGCGGTGGCGGCGGTGGCGGTGGCGGCGGCGGCGGCGGTGGCGGCGGCGGTGGCGGCGGCGGTGGCGGCGGTGGCGGCGGCGGCGGCATCACGCAGAGGGACAGGCAGACTGGTACCGTCCAGCAGGAAAACCTCCACAAGGGTGCACGCCACCAGAGACAATAGCCCGAAGCGTTTGACCAAGACAATGCTGGAGAGGCGTCCAAGACTGCGCCTGAGTGCAGCCAGAGCCCAGACTTCAACCCTGGTCAACATCTGTGGAGCGACCTCGAGATGGCAGGTCAGACGCTGCCTCTTCAGTCTGATGGCGGTTTAGAGGATCTGCCAAAAGGAAAAGGGATAAACTGCTCGACTCCAGGTGTGTGAAGCTCGTAGAGACTTTAAGGAAGGAGACTGAAAACTGTAATCACCTCGACAATGTGCTGCATTTAGGGTCTGAATCAGTGAAGTGCATTTCTGCTCCAAGTCCCAAATTACAAACATCAACAGACTTCAGTTCCCTAAAAACACTTTTAGGAATTAGTTCCTTTGGAAATTGGAGATTGAGTCATTCCTCGCTGTGGCCAAACTTTAACGAGTTGTTTGTTTTCCCATCACTGTCCATCAAGTTTCATGGAAATCCTTCAATCACACAAACGTCCTCGGACGAGTTGAACTCATCAGAACTTCCTCATGATGGATTATTACATATTACAGAACGATGAGCAGCTTTATCAATTTAAAATCAAATCTACACCATATGATAGAGTCTAAAATCCTCCTGCAGCCACTGTAATAGATTCAGTCGCCGATTACCTTCCTCTCCTGAAGGCTCGATACCCCCACACACCGGTCACAGTGTTCCCACGGTAACAGGAACATTCCCTGAACAAAACAAAGCAAGGTTGTAAGAAAATGTCGAACTTAAGGAAGCAGGGGTTTTTTTCTTACATTGTCAGATTGTCCTCATACGCCGGACTTTCAGGCCTATTCACCTTTTTTCTTTTGTCCCGGAAATCTCAGCTAGAAAAGGAGACATTATCTTCTGCACCAGATTCGTTTTGATTTGAAGTGCGTGCGGCGTGCGGCGAGCCAAAAGGTTTAAAGCTGCTCCGCAGATACTATAGCTTTGTTGCTAGGCGATGGCTGGAACTGCCGGTGAGGCAATGAGGACAACCAGGACCGTCTCATTCTTTCAGATCGGAGACCGGCTCCTCTGCAGGAAGTGGCCGCTGAATTGAGACACAGCTGTTGTTTTGTTTTCAGGTTGTCCGACTCATCCTTGTGAACACGATATCTCAAAAACACCTCGAGGGAATTTCGTCAAATTTGGTACAAAAGTTCACTTGGTCTGATGGATGAACTGATTCGATTTCAGGGGCCAAAGGTCGCAGTACCCTCGTTTAAGAAAGATGTGTGTAGATTGAACTGCTCTGGTCGAAGGAGGCGTAAAGTTCAATCACAAGTCAAACAGTTTTTATCAATTAGACAATAAGATCATTGTTCTGAGGCAGGAAAGAGGAATGACTAATAACAGTCGCTCAGTTTTTCTCCATCAGGAATATTGTCTCAGGATTAATGGATCATCATCTAATCTATTTGCGTGAGTGATTTATCCGCAGGAGTTTCTCAGTTTCAGTGAGTGCATCTTCCTTTGGGGAGAAGTTTATAATAAACCAATGCATCAAAAGTGACTTTTTTTTCCCAGTGCTACGAAGCCGTTGGCCCTCAAGAAAATTTCCGTCCTGATTTATTGTGATTTGTTTTGTGAGATTCAGGAAGATTCTTTTCTTTGGTTTTTAAAATAAATTAAGTGTCTGCTTCACGGATTTTTCCCTTTTTTTTAAATAACAAAATCAAACTCAAGGTTCAACCTGCTCGCAGCCCAACATGTCACTTGTTTCCTCTTTTCTGCGGCTCCACACGAAGCCTCTGCTCCGACAGTGACGCTGTGACTGACTGAGTCTGCAGGGATCTTAGTGGATTAGCATCGTGACCTCTTGTGTGTCTTTGATTCCTCTCCGCTCGCTTCTACTTCCTCCTCACAGATCATCGATCTCCTCCCCCGTTCCCTCCCCTCCCGCCGCCTCCTCTCCCCACATCCTCCACTCACCTCACTTGAATATCGTCCCTGGCCTCCACTTCTCCGTCACGTGTTGAATCGCTCAGGGACGAGTGGAGCTTCTCTGCAGCTTATAAAACCTCATAAAACACCATTTCTCATAAAGAGGAAGACACGGTTTCCGTTTGCTGCAGCCGCCACAGGGAGGATTTAAAAACACACCAGAACACCAGACTAATAACGCTCGGAAGACATTTTGTCATGGGCCAGGATGTTCAAAAGAACGCTGGGAAATCCTAAATCATTGCAAGAAAGTTGGGGTTGATGGGGCATAAGGAGAAAAATCAATGTTTGCTATTACAGGGCTGGTTGAAGAGATGTAATTTGCACCAAGAGGCAAAAACATGACAGTCTGATTTAAAACGGGAGAAAACAAAGAAGCGAAGAAAGTGTTTAGCCGAGCCACGTACTGTACATAAAGGAGAAACTCTGCTGCAGGCCGAGTTCTGACAGAGAGAAAAAAGTTTTCATGGCACAAACACAATATCACTTGTCGTTGTTTCATTCTCTCACTTTCTTCACTTTCAGTTTCTCTCTTTTCTTTTCAAGAAGCTTGTTTCTCTCTGTAGCGTCGTCCTGAAGTTTGTCCCCCGGCTGAAGTTACTCAGATTGAATTTCACAATTGATAAATATATTTGTTCGTACATAGAAAACTTCCACATTTCAGGGATTCGAGTTCGTTTCACAGTTTATTTAACCCTTGAAATCCTGTGATGTGAGTTATATCTTAAGTAAAGTAAGTAAGTAAATGCTGTGACATATATTTGCAGTAATTAGAGATATTAGGCCTTGAATAAAAAAAAAAACTTTGAGAATGAAGTCATGCTGCATCTGATCACAAACAAATCAGTGAAACTGTCAACAACAAACAACAATTTCAAAATCAGAGCTGGAAACTATAGAATCTATAATTCTCTGGTTGATGTAAACTGTGGACACTTTCTTTCCTCTGACGTTAGAAATGATGAGACGTTTGCTCTGCGTCGTTCTGCACTTGGCCTGAGGAACAAACAGCCTGAGGAGTTTGAACTGTCTCACTGGAGATCCTGAGACTTAATGATGTGGACTGAGATAAAGATTCTTTCCGTCAGGCAGAACGGAAGATGTTTGTCGTTAACACTTTACGTTACAGAATATTAATTCTAAACACACAACACTGTTTGATTTCTTAAAATATAAGATTCAATTTAAATACGTCGCTTTTGGACATAATTAATAATCACTTTTACTATTTACAAGGCTCACGAAGTATAAGATAAGATAAGATGGACTTTATTAATCCTGAGGGAACCTTGTGCCGAGCTGCTCCAAGATTACAGCAACACAACATACAACAGTTTACAAAAGAATAAAACAAAACAGTGTTCAATAATTAAGAAGTATTTAAGTTTACAAAGTGGTAAAGTAGTGATGCTCATGATAATATGATGAAGAAATATAGAAGTGATGATATGATGCTACACATGACGTAGATCTGATATTTGATGATGAATAACTTTTTTACTTTGGTTGACGATAGCAGAAGAAAACACACGTTTGATTCACGTTGTTGTTCACGAGAAACGACAGTGACCACACACGTCCAGACACAATTGCTTGGGTCAGCTCTCAGGATGTGTTGTAACAGCAGCGAGATGTCGCCGAGCCGTGATGACTTTGTTTCCTCTATCTGCCTGTGCGTGTGTTTTTTCTCTTGTGGTATCATTAGGACGTCCAGACAGAGGCGGGAGACGTTGGAGGAGGCAGAGACGTCAGTGACAGCTCCGCGGTGCCAACGGCTCCTGTGGCGTAAACATGCCAGAGAGACGCTCCGTCAACGCGCCGGACGGGCGACAGGAGACGTCTACGTTAAAGACGAGGACTGTCACTGCCCGGGAGGCCTCGGCGTGGAAAAGACTGGTGCGATCCGCTGAGTCGGCGGTGTGACATCAGAGTCCAACCTGAGAACGTTTGCAGGGCGACGATGAGCAGGACGATCTCAGACCAGCGGCCGTGAGCCAAACAGCTTTTCGGTATTTGCAGAATATTAAAGTTTACAAATGACATATTGATTTTTAATATTCTGAAGAACAATAAAATGCATCATCACACTGTCTTGCTGCTGTAATTGGATTTTTTTTTTTTTTTCCACATCACCCAAAAAGTAGAAAGACTGGATGATGTTGTTGCTGAGTAAACGAGAACAACCGTGAAGTTTGGTGACATGTTCGTACAATTATACGAATGTTTGTGATGTTTTTGACTGAATCCAACAACATGACATTTTAATTAGATTCTATTTTTCATGTTCACCTGTTTGTTGGTTTGTCAACAGGAAACAGATTTCAACCAGACGTCCTCCGTCCTGTCTCCTGCATCCGAGGCACCTGGTTATCTTTGCAGCGGCAGACGAGATATCGCGGTGAGTCCGGCCCAATCCTTCTCATCCCTTTAAATCTTCCTGTGTTTAAAATCTGCGCCTGCGGAAACTGCTCGGTACAAACTGGAATTAAAGTGCTCCACTGCTCCGGCGTGACGAAACGAGAGGGAAAATGTGAACGATGTGAGGACAAGCAGGGATTGCTTTTCTTTCCGCCGTGGTTCGGCAGTTAGCTGCAGAAGACAGCACATTTAATATTATGGTTCATAATACTGGCGCGCACAAGTCCTGGAAATGATTGACCGTGGAGCAGTCAGTATTTTAAAGCAGTAAACTCTTCCACACCGTGCACCGCAGAAGTTCAGCAGCCGTTAATCTTCACCTGCCTCTGGGATCACCTGTCAGCGCGGCGCTCGGGCTCTTTTCATGCAGCGTGTCAGTGACAGCAAACAGGTTCGAATTGCATTTTGAGGAATAGAATGGAAACACCAACACACGTCCGCCGGCTGAACCGCAGAAGAGACTCTCGCCATGCTGCGGCTAATCCTTGACACCGAAGCTCTGAATGGAGATCCACGCTGAGGAGGAACGTTTTGTTGCCCGGAAACCACAGAATGGTCAATTGTGAAAATGGTTACACACACACACACACACACACACACAAGTGTATCTGGAGGAGCTGCGAACAAAAGTGAACTCTGGGACTCGACCTCTGCAGGAGTCACGTTCTCTGCACACGTCACTTTATTATGACTCACTGCACGCGGCAGCTTAAAGTGGTCAAATGGAACAATTATACAAACTGTAATATATCAAGTTGACTTGTGAGCTTATGTTACTACAACAAAGTTCAACGTGGCCTTGGTCCGTCTCTGCCTCAACTTCAAACCACGACGAAGAGAAAACCCGGTCAGCTGTTTGTTCCTTCATCTGTTTCCATCGGTGTCTCGTCGTGAATCACGATTGTTCGTGTCGTTTGTCGCGTTACGTGAATAAAACTTTAATACTTTTTACCATCCACAGTGGCGCCGGACAACAACTCCCATGATCCCACACTGCCTCATGATGTCATCAGTCAAAGTCTTTTGTTATTGGTTTGATTGAGAGACGCTGATGTAAATATAATTAGTCAGTATTTCCTTTTATAGGACAAACAAAACTTGCTGGTTGGTTTTGTGTTGATCAAAGTCGATGCAGGAGCCATTTCTAAAACAAACCCATCGAAGTGAATGGCCCCTCACCTCATTAGTTTCCTGTCGTTCCCATTTACTGACTGAACTAATGTCACCTCGTCCGTCGATTATCCTCTCACCTCAGGAACTTCCTGACTTGTTCATTAGTGACGCTGGTCACTGCGTCCTCGCCTGACCCCGGACACTCACAACAGGTGACGCTGGCAGGTTTCCACCGTCCCTACTTCCTCATATCAAAGCCACGGTGTTACCTGCCGGCCCAGATCACACAGCTGAAATCATCACCTGCCAAACATCCGAAAGCCGAACGACGGCACATCTGCTCTTCCTTCCAGGTCCTTGACGCTCGGGAGATTCCTCCTGAAGCCTCCATCACTCCGCAGACATCTTCCCAACTCATTTACATTCCACTCGATGATGAACGAAGGTCTTAACATTAGCTCGTGATTCAAGGCGTCGGGATATTTTTAATCGGATTCAAGAATCTGTAGCAAGAAAAACCTCCGATTGCAATTAAGCACACCGACAGTGGTTCTGTGAACGATTGTTGCAGCGCGGCCGTTATCAACAACATTATTACGCCTTTAACATTTTCTGCTGCAAATAAAAAACGATTCTGCTTCAGTTTCACCTGCGTCCTCACTGCAGAAGCTCTGTTGACCTTCTGATCCGCTTTTGTATCGATGTCTCCCTCTATGTTGTGTTTGTCCGTCTCTCAAGTTCTTTAAAACCAATTCATCTGACTAATCAACGTTAGTGAGCTGCCGCTGGACGTATCATCTTACTGCAGGTTTTACTTGAGTCAAACTGTTCGACCGAGTGACGACACGGTGACGTGTCATTTGCTTCGGTGTGTTAAAGCGACGGGTAGATATCCAGAGAACGAGGGAGAGGAAAGAGAGTTTCTGTCTTCACCTAAATGGACCATAAGTCAGCCCAGTCCTTTTCCTGCCGATGTTAAAAAAAATTGTTTTTCATTTTTCATTCCTGTGGAAATCGTTCAGTCGTGTTTCACAGTGCACGTCACCACATCTGCAGCGACGGGAACAGACTGGAGGAATAATGAGCATGAACACTTTTGTATTTCTAATCTCACATTAATGCTGCTGCAAACTAATTCACAAACAAAAAATTAAACCTGAGTCAGAACAGTATTTTAGAGGACTGAAAGGGGAAAATAAGCTTTTCTCTACAGAGCAGTTTTAATGACGGCAGACGTCTGTTTGAACTCCAGCACATTGGAGGTCAGTGGAAGTTATTTTTCTACTTTTGCTTGAAATGTTGTTGTGCTTTGCTTGTTCTAATTATTGCATCTTATCACCACATTCCGGCTGCTTGTGTTAATGCACCTTGTTCTTCATGAGCTTTAATGAGGCTTGGCTACATGTTTTTAAATACTGCACGGTGAATACTGTTTTCTACTTCGCTGTCTCTGTCGATATCTAACACTACAAGCTAAATAACATGAGGATGAAGTTTGTGGATCAGGGGTAAGAGGGACGTCCTCTAACCAGAAGGTCGCTGCTTCAATCCCGTGATCTTGGGCAAAATACTAAACCCCCAGATTTCCCCTTGAAGCCGTGTGAACGATCTGCTGCGATAGATACAAACCCGTCTGTCACATAATCCCATTTCAATGTGCTGCCTCACTTTAACGTGACGAGAGAGGTTGAGTAGAGAGCTCATCTAGTTTTGTTGATTGTTGTTATTCATTCACGTCACACTGGCCTTCGCGGTCATGTGAGTGACAGCGTTCTGACTGAAGAAGGAAGACGTTTCATTAAATCGTGTTTCTGCACATTGAAATGCAGACGGAACTGAAGTGCAGAAGTTTTGTCCTTTAACCTAATTGGGAGTTTTGAGGCGTCTGGATGAGCCGGTGATAAAAGATTTTAAAAAACGCTGCTGCTGTGACTAACACAGCCTCAACCTCTGTTCTCTGTGTGAATCCATTTCCCCAGTGTTCCCATCAGTGTGAAATAACTGGAGCCACGATTCATTACACGGGGAAATGTTTCCAGTCGTAAAGGATTCACACTCCACTGTTTTCCTTGGATCACACAAATCGACCATTGTGGTTTCTCCTCCTCTTCTTTAATGGAGCTCCTCTTTTCTCCACTGAAACATTTTTTTATTCTGTGTATCTCCAGTCGTCCTTTGGGGGTTTTACTACATCCTTACACGTGCACTGGTGATGTACGGTCACCAGAACATGACGTGCAGAACAACAGTTACCACGAACGCTGTGAAACTCTCTGCACCACTGCTGCAAAGAGCTTTTAGATCTTCTGTCTTCACCATGTGCCCCTTAAATGGCAAACATGGATAATTAATGTCTGAGTCTCATCTAGACTCAGGTTCTTCTTTGACTTCTGTCTCACCTTTGGCCTCTTTAAAATGCTAAGAAGGTAGTTTTGCAATTATATTGTCTATTTAGACATTCCGTTCTAATTGCATTTTGCATTTAATTAAAAAAGGAGAGAATTGTTTGAGCGGAGTTTCTGCCCTCAATGCAGTCATCTGGATTCTAGGCCTTAAAAACGTTCAAATACTTTGAATGATTATGTCTTGAATACATTTACGATGGTCTTGATTATGTTAATGTTCGTTTAATGCTTCTTCCACTTTTTAAGAGAATTGTTTTTGCATTCATACTTTAATTTGTCTGTGTTGCAGTTGTTTGTCAGATACAGATATTAATAAAACTACAAACCAGAGTAATGTAGAACTGATAAATGATCGTGGAGCCGCATGCAGGACGTATACAAACTGCGGGGGCCTGGTAACCTCCAGTCCTCATATCCATCTCCATGGTCAAGTATCAAAGTCTCTCCTGATTGAATTACTACTCATCCAGTCGTCCAAACCTTCAGGTATCTGCAGTATTATTTTCAAATCGGTGAACTGAAAACTGAACATGTGATGTGACTCTGACGCTTCCCTGCGCTCACAGGTTCCACGGAGTGGAGTAACAAATCAAAGGCTGTCTCTCAAAAGTTTGGCGTATTGGCAGCTTCCCAGCAGGTAGAAAACTCCGCTCAATAAACCATCTGAGTCCAGAACAGAAATCCATTCAGCTCAGGCCTCCGCAACCTTTCCATCTATCAGCTGCAGCCCAAAACACAAACAGGAGGAAAGATGCCAATGAGGCATAAAAATACAGCTCGAATCTGACATGAGTGGAAAAGCAAAAGAAGAAAAGTGAATCTGAAGGTTGAGATTGAAGTATGGAAGTATTCTGCAGGTGTGTGTAGGTAAAGAAACAGAAATTAAAACATGTTCAAACCGATTCGACGATGGTTTCATATAAATGTCACACATATGTTCCACTGAACCTCTCAGCAGGACGACAGATTTACCTCGCCAACGTTTTCATTATTTATTTTCACATGTGACCGGCTCTTTAAATAACCACTTCCTGTGCTGGGGGAGTGCGTCCCGTATGGTGGCTCTCTGGTTTCCAGGTTCGGAGCGGGGTTACGGGGCACACAGGTGACAGAGGAAGAGGATACCCGCCACAGGAACATATGGGCCGACCGGGTTGTGACGAGATGGGATGTGACAGCCGATGAGATCCCCGGAGATGCACCTGAGCCGGGGTCACGCTGGAGCCGCGGAGGCATCTGTGGACGGGAGGAGAGTCCTCGGAGTCGGCTGATGGTTCTTCACACACGCAGGTTTGCACATATTCAGATTTTGACTTAACCTGAGTGACTCACAGGAACATTTTGACTTTGGATGAAAACACGTAGTCTGGTTTGTAGAGAGGATGAACTCGTGATCCTGGTGTCGTCAAACCTGCTGGTTCAGTGATTCCTGTGGGAGCAAACCCTCATGTCATATTATTATTATTTAATTTAATTCATATTACTATTTCCTGTGTGCAACGTCCTGTGACATAAAACTGTGTTCATCCTTCCTGATTTATCTGCAATCGAGTCGTATTTGATTCAACCAGATTCAGTGTTTTTTAGTGAACTGCAGTTATTTTTGTGATTATTTCACAGTTTAGAAACTCTAATAAATCTATCTATTGACCACCAGGGGGCAGCAGAACAAGCAGTAAACTCTGATATCGCTTCATTTAGAGGAAAGAAAACATCTTGATCACCCCCTAGTGGCTGACCGCAGTACATTTCATAAGCCCTGCCTCCGTCATGTTGACGGATGGGTCGAGATAAAAAGTCACGTGTTCTCACGTCACGCCGTCGTTTCTTTTCTGAACCATAATCACAACATGTAAAGATAACTGTGACAGCGACCTCTGACCGTGCAGTTGGAAAGGAATCGAACGTTGCAGCTCCGCCCCCCTGGCACAGGATGAATCCTACACAGTAAAAGATTCATCGTGAACGTCCCCGCCCGGCGTCCGCACGGCGTGATGTAACCCTGATGGTCCCTCCCAGTGCGGCGGAGTGAGAGCCATGATCACGTGACATCACAAGAGGATCTGAGGAAAAAGGCAGATCTGCGCTCGCGCTCTGTTCGATCTGTTCCCTCGTACAGAACATCGCGGATCATTAGTCGTCACTTTTGTCTTCTTACTCATTCGAGCTCCTCGGTGTCTGTGGAGGTGAAGCATGAAGCAGGACGACTATGAGTGGAGGGGTATTTCCTCTATCGTCTGCAGAGTGTGAGCTCCAAGAACTGAGAGAGATCAGAGAGTTACCCGAGGCCTGATGTGTGATGTCATCGTTCCACGTGTGATTTCATGAGACTTCAGAATTTGCAGGATCACAGTGAAGTGAGCGGGGGAGGGTCGATGCTTGTGATTTACATATTTAACCTTTATTTACTTTTCAACCTGTGGCTCGTTCACGGTTTAATTTAGTTAAATCATAACCTGTGAAGAAGAACTGATGACGCGGCTCCACCTCCTGCCAATCACGAGTCGGTCTGAGCTGTCAATCAGGCTCATGTACGTTTTCAGTAGATCTTATCATTTCTACGAGGCGTATTCAAACTGAAAGCTTTATCGAAACGATACACAACAGCTCTTTGTTCTGCTCACAGAGTTTCTGAGTTTCAGGTCGACGTGAACTTTGCATGAAGCAGCTCTGCACGGCTCCGAGTACACAGAGAATGAGATTATTAACAATATAGAGCAGAGGTTAAAAAACATTAATAGATGTAAGGAAAGCTGGACATTTAAATATACGAATATAATGAGGGGGTTTGTACTCTAAAATTACTGACACACGTGTTCCCAGGTCTTTTTCATTTCTTTCATCCGTCCACTGCAGGGCACCAACGTCTGAAGCACTTTAATTGAATTAGCGAGCTGCTCGTTAAGTTTCCAGTTGTGATAGTTCACACTTTATTGTTCACGTGGAACAGATGCAAACTTTACTCGTGCATTGAAAAGTGACTTCAGCTGTTTTGCTCCCGAGCATCGAGAGGCAGCAGCAGTGAGGAAACAATAACAAGCAGTTATTGTGGAGCAGTTTTTAACGGCTCTCTGAGCGGGGATACGTTTCTCAGACATTTATTCTGTTTACATATTCACAGCTAACCAGGCTCCGAGGCTTTTTATTATCTCCATCTTTTTCATCATTATGATATTATCTTTTCCTTCCCGTCGATAAGAGAGGACGGTTCTCTGCAGGACGTTTGAGGCAGAAATAAAATATAGGATTCTGTTTTGTGCTGGTGGTAAATACTTGTAATTATTATAATTATCTACAGTTTATTCCACTGCACAGACTAATCCTGAAACTTCTTCAGTCGGGGTGAAGATCCTTCAGCTCATCGTCGACATGAGACTGACTTTCAGAAACATTCTTCTGTCCCAGGAGAGCTTGTGTCGAAGTCGGGTTCATGTTGGTGTAGTTACCAGCTGCATGATGGTACATTTTGCTGGGTTAGTTACCATCGATTGTGCTTTTCACAATGCATTGTGGGAACCAATCCACTAAATAGGGTATAAGAACTGAACAGTGTCACTGGTCTGTCAGTGTCCAGTCTTTTCTTTCTTGATTTCACTCGTTAAAGGTTTTTATTTTCTTCCAGCTGTTGAAACGTAACATCCCGCTGACCAGATGTTTTCCTTTGTTTGACCGCATGAGACGTCGGCTGCACGTCGTCCTCCAGACAAACCAGACACGAGCGTCAGAACTCTGCGTCGCTGACATCTGACGCCGTTTTATCTCTGTGCTGCGAAATCGTCCGCGTTCATCGAAGCGTGTTTAAACAAACAACAACAAAGTGCCAGCGTTAATAAGTTCACCCCGTCAGAGCTAATTCAGCCTCACATCAGCTTTGTCGGGGAACAAACAACTGTCGACTCAGCACATGTCAACATCAAATAATCCGCCGCTCAAGACTGAAAACTTATCAGAGGAGAATTTGCTGTGTAGTTACTGACACGATGACCAGAGCCGGAGCACCTCGGTGTCTCCAACACTTTCTTGTAAAGACTCAATTACACGCTGGTGCAGAATCTGTGTTACTGCAGCAGCAAACATCCTGACATCACAGGGCATGTTCACGATGTGGTGTAATGGAGATTATTTAGTCTGTAATTAACCTTCTTTATCTCAACTTACCACGAATATTTCACTCCCCACATTCTCAAGGATGCTGTGATTTTTGCCTCGGGCGCCGGAAGAGGCTGAGTGTTAGTTCCCAAAGAATTAGATGGATCTGAATGGATAATTAATTTGGATGATTCACGTGTAGATTAGACCTGAGGCAGTCTGGGTTTTTTCATTCGGTGTTATTATATTTCCTGATTTGATTTCTTTGTCTTTAGCTTGTTTATCTCAGCGTCTCCAGGTGGAACCATCGGGTAGTAGAGGGGGCTAAAGTCAGAAATAGGATTCATGGTCACTCATACGCTAACGTAGCAATGGAAAAACTTTATGGGATAAATATCCATAGATTGAATCTGTCCGCCATGATTTGAAACTCAATGTGTCGGAGGAACACTGAAAAGAAAAGAGTGCAGCAGCTGAGGAGGAAAAAATAAAACTCCCATCAAAACATTAACACAACTTCAAAACATCCAGTCGTGCAAAAACCTCGTTAACTATGTGACAAGCTTTAAAAGCATTTTTATATTCCATCGACCTTCACTTCCTGTTCACTTCGTTTTTGGTGCGGGGACGGTTGTGTGGTTAAGAAAACCTCCTCCTCCTCCTCCTCCTCCTCCATCCTCTCAAACCACAAACCACTTGTCCAACAACCACTACCACAATCGAAGTCGCACCATCATTTAAAGATCCCTGAATTATTCCCTGTGAGTTCTCTCCTCCCTCCTCAAATCATTTGTGTTGTAAAAACTTCCCCCCGTCGTGTGTTGTTACTCTGAAGTGCCCCCCCCCCCCCCCCCCCCCCCCCCCCTTGAAGACCCTCGGCTCTGTGTGATGTCAGCAGCGAGTCCTTTCCATCACAGAGCAGGAGAATGAGGCGCCGCTCCTGTAAAGTCTCTGGAGTGGACACGCCGCTTCCTGTAGAGCTGGGTTCGACCCCCCCCCCCCCCGCAGCCGCCACCGACTTTGATGTTATGTTTATTTTTCCCTCGGTCGTGTTTTTTCATGATTTCTCTCCTGACATATAAATATGACATTTAATCTGACATTTAATCACTGACCCTTAGCCTCAACCCAATATTAGCTGAATCCCAACCTGAACCAACAATCCATATCCCGCTGATGAATCCAGAAACACTGGTCTGTCCGTCTTTCTGTCCGTTCTCTGGATTTTCTCAGCAACCACTCGACGCCTCGTTTCCTCCTCAGCAACACATCTGGAGTCGATCGGACCGCAGCACTGACCCCGACCCTCTCTCACTTACTGCATCTGGAGGCTTTGACCTTTTCTACACAACCTTTGTTTCACAGAACACAAAGTGTGCGTGGCCAGTAGGTGGCGGCAACATCTCCATCCACAGTCTGTCGGTGAACGAAGCTGCGGTCCAACATCTTCGCTGCTTCTGAGCGTGTCCATCAAGTTTTAACGTCAAACTTGGCGGGTTCGACTGACATCACAGTGACATCACAGACTGCTGCTTCACTGGTTTGTAAATAGGAGCCATCACCTCCCATCAGGCTATCTTTTGCAGCGACGCCGCGCACCGACGGACACATTTTGAACGGGCATAAAACAGATTTAGTAGCACCTATAAATGGCGACTGACCTAAAATGACCATAACTCTTCCTCGTGAGGGCGTCGCGTCCTCGTAAAGGTCATTCAAGAGCACACATCAGTGGATGTTTGTTGTTTACACCGTCGCTGGCTTCATGACGTCGATTTATTTTAATTTGATCAACATTTGGCTTCACCTGACAGAGGCAGAGGCAGAGGGGGGCGGATGCACGGAGCTCGTGCTGAGGCGCCGAATGCAGAGAGGCTGTAAAAAGCAGGAATCTGTGATGAGCAGCATCTGCAGGAGAGCGGAGGAGTGACGTGGTGCTTTACAGACATCCTGTGGTGAACAGTGGGAACAGCAGCAACACCGAGCGGAGCCGCAGGACACTACCTGCACACGGAGCTGGCCAGCGGCGTTTCATTTGTAGTATAAACCAAAGAGGAGACGCATCCAGATGTTGCTGATGCAGCCATCTGCACGATAAAGCATCAGGTTCCAAACTGACGTTATCATGTGTAATATTAGAACCTGGTGGAGCTCGTTCCTCCACCGCGGCCCAGCGGTCCTCTGGTGGAACCACATTTTAATTCAGCAGGTCGGGAGTCAGGGTTTTTCTCTTTGTGTTGAGGAGATCAGTTTGAAAATGTGTGAACTTTTGACCAATCAGCTGCAAGAGTTGATCTTCATCTGCAGATACACGATGAAGACGAGAACCTGTTTCCTGCTGAGTCAGGGTGAGAAAGTTCGATCCTCAACATGTGACGCAAACAGCTCCTGAAAGATGGTCTGATTAAAATACGTTTTTAAAAAAAACCGGTTTGAAAATTACCCGTGAAGTAAATAAGCAAGTTTAATTTTTGTCTACGAGGTAGAGACATTTAAAACATTGCACAATATATGAATTATGTAAAACGCGTGGCTGTTAAAGATAAGGCAGTTTTAATTATAAAGCAAGTTTCATACTAAATAAAAGATTCAAAAGATCAGAAGAAAAGAGGTAAAAAAGAAATATTAATTATAAATCTGTATAAAATATTCCAAATAAGATGAAAGAGAAGAATAATACAAATAAAATAGATGGAGCCGAGTAAAATAACGAATAAATTACAACGATGGTGTGACCTTGTGAAACTTGTTAAAGTTGAATTTCAGTTGAATCTCAGTCACACGTGGACAGTGTTGTTGTTGTTGTTGTTGTTGTTGTTGTTGTGGTTGAGCTCAGAGGGAATCCCCCACTTCAGGATCAATACACTAATTATAACGCTTGTGCATCAATTACAGACAACGATAACCGCGGTCACTATGACGATCAGAGGGGGGCGTGTGACGGGGTTTCCTCTGGCAGACAGCAGGGATTAGAGGATTATCATCTGTGGCCATCTCTCGCTCCGTCTCGCTCTCTCGTTCTCTGGCTGCGTGGATTGGTTTTATCTACAAGGTAATCAAGGCTTTACCGTGGTCTCTACAACTCCCACACACACACACACACACACACACACACACACACACACACACACACACACACACACACACACACACACACACACACAATGTATAAACTGTGCATGGACCCAAACAGTCGTCTGTGTTATTGCCTCAAAGATTTAAAACACACAAACAGGGAGCGATAAATCTGGATATCCACCAGAACATTTTTGTACAAATCATGTTTATCTCTGGAAAAAAAAAAAAACCACACAACAGAAATATTTGATTCCTCGTCTCTGACCTTCTTTGCACTTTGGCGTTAACGAGCGCTGCGGGCATTTGGATTTCACTGGAGAGACACGAGAACGCAGGTGTACTCTGTTTATCCAACACATTCTGGAGAAGGATAAAGATTCTAAAGGCTTCAGGGCAAAGTGGAAATTACATTTGGCTTCAGTGAAACTCTGTAAGTGACACTGGTTCCTGTGTGTGTGTGTGTGTGGGATGTTTTAATGAAAAAGAATTCCACAGTATTTTTTGCCAGAACAACTTTTTATTGTCTTTGATTTCAGAACATTTGAGTAGAAAATATTTTTTAAGAAAAAAATATCTGATTTTTAAAAGGCAAAGTGAATTTTTTTTTTCTTCCAGCACCTACAAAGAATAGTACACGGTTACTGTGGTAACCCCCCCCCCCCACCACCACCACACACACACACACACACACTCTTTTAACCCTTTCACCACACCTGAACCTCTTTATCAGAGACAAATTTCCCATGAGGCTCAGTGGCTCCGGGCGGCAGCAGGGCCAGGTACACCGGAGTGATAGCGCCCTCGTCTGGTGACTTGGGGGCTTTCGGTCCAGCCATGTCGGTGCGCACCCATCCTGGACAGCAGGCGTTCAGCAAGATCTATGATAGAGTAAATTATAATAATGTAAACAACAACCCGTAAATTAGCCGAGAGGCCAAAGAGAGAAAAAGATACAAGGACATTTTCTTGACTCTAGAATTTACAACGTCACTTGTGATGTATTTATTATAAAACATCATTTGAAGCTGTTTTTTTTATTTGATTGAAAGTCGTTGCAGTGATTACCTTGTCACTGGGTCTCTCCTTGGACAGACGTCGAGCCAGGATCATGGACAGAGTCTAAAAACAAGAACACGTTGACATCATCACTTCTTCTAGTTTCTTGAATCTTTGAATCCCTGTTTCACACCAACGAGTGTGATCTGAATCTCATCTGGTTTTTCCTGTAACGATAAATCCTCAGACGGACGGATCTTACCGTCAGGCCGGTCTTGGACACTCCGTACGCCGTCTCAGGCCAGCCGCCCGGCTTGTGTTCGTTCTTCTGGGTCATGTCCACGAACTGCTGCATCAGTCCCACCAGCTCGTCCTCGGTGATGTCCTCGCTGCGGAAACGCTCCTGCAGCGCCGGGCTGCACTGGTTCAGAGTACGAGTGCCGACGAAGCTGGAAACGTTCACGACACGACCTGAAAATACAAATTCAAACCTCGCTGTCACTCTCACGTCAAACTGATTTATCATCTTTTAGCACGTGTTGGTGAAGAAAACCTGCAGTGAACTACTTCTTTAAAAACTGTAAAGTGGAACGTTTGTTCAAGTCCAACTTGGTCCTCACCTCCTGCTTTGACGATCGGCAGGAAGTGAGTCAACATGTCTCTGGTGGCGAAGAAGTTTGTCTTCAGCGTGACCTCCGCCTGGACGGCGAAAGGAGCCGTGTCGGACACTGAGGAGAGAGGGAGAGTTTACATGTGACACCGTTTTCCATATTTATTTGTTCCGATGTATTAATATATCTCTTATTTTGCAAACACACATTTTATTCTATGACTTTATGTTTTAAATCCTGAATAATATATTTGAACGTTCTGGTGTGTCTGCCTGAAGTGAAGTACACGTGTGACACATCAGTGTGTAATTCTGATCTGACCTTTGAATGCGATCCCAGCGTTATTGACGAGGACGTCCACTCCTCCGTACTTGTCCTTGAAGTAGGCGGCGGCGGTGGTGATGCTGCTCAGGTCGTTGATGTCCAGCTGGTGAAACATGGGCTTCAGTCCCTCCGAGGACAGAGACGCCACGGCCTCCTGACCGCGGCCCCTGGAACGAGAGCCACACATTTAGTTCCACCTCGTCCACAAGCTTTATTTTGCACCATCATTTACAGGCTGTTAGTCTAATGCACGAGTTATTTATCTTTAAATCTGTATTTATATTTGGCTTCAAGTCTATCTATCTATCAATCATTCTCTCTATCTCTCTCTCTCTCTATCTATCATTCTATCTATCAGTCATTCTATCTGTTTATCTCTCTCTCTATCTATCAATCATTCTCTCTGTCTCTCTATCTATCTTTCTAACTTATTAAATCGTCTAATATAAATTTTGAACGACACCACGGTGAGGCGGACACATCAGCCTGGTGCAGGTGTTACCCACTCGTCTCTGGACATGAGGTACACGGCTCCTTGGTACTGTTTGCAGAGCGCTCGGACGATGGCCAGGCCGATGCCCTTGTTACTGCCCGTTACCACGGCGACCTTAGTGGACATGTCTGCACACACACACAGAGAGAGAGAGACATCAGTGTATGAACTCACATGTGAAATAGTCTTTATTTAAACATGTAGGAAACACGCATTAGACACACATGCAGTTATCGGCCGTGTGTAAACAAACACTTCACCACTCTGTCTGGAAAAAAGCTGAGTCACTTCCATTGTCAGCCATGTAGGAGGGCAGGTTGAAGGGAGATAAGATTTGCTTAGTCATGGTGACAATCCCAGGGCGAGAACAGTGACAAAAACAAATCTCACTCAGTTTTATGATCCAGGAAAACTAAAGCTAAAGTAACGAAACGTCTATCCACTGGAATTAAGATGATAAGAGCCGAATGTTTTAAAATGATCGGTTTGATGTGAAATCAGCTTCAAGATGTTTTTGACTGAGATATGAAAAGAGATTTGTTGAGCTGCAGCGACACATTCAGAGCTGTGGTAACTTTAGTGACCTGATACAAATGAAAACAGGTTCTGCAAGAGTTTCTGCAGGATTCTTATCACATGTAAGTTTATTAATTCATATATATATATATATATTATTATAAACAGCAGTAGAACAGACGGATTGTTTGCGTCAGGAGTTCCTTGTTTCATCGTTTTAAATAAAGTTGTGGATCTTTTCACCTGATTGCACAAAGCTGACCAGCAGCTGGAAGCGATTCACACGTTTATTCAAAGAAATGAAATAAATCCACATTGTCGCTGTGAACGAGTCTCTGGGTTTGACCCTGAGGTCGAAATGAAGGTTTCTTACTGTGATCTGAGGACGAGGAGCTGATGAAGACAGGAGGTGAGGAGAAGGAGTGAGGAGAAGAAGTGAAGAGCTGCAGGAAAACGACGGGAACGAGAGAGAGAGAGAGAGAGAGAGAGAGAGAGAGAGTCTGCAGGAGGAGGAGCTCTGCGCAGCGTCACCGCGCACACCCGGAAGTAAACACTCTGACCACGTGGGCTGGAGAAGGCGTCGCCGCGCGGGGCCGATGTTTAAAATAGTTTCCAGGTACCGAACTTTTATTTGGACTTTATTCGATCCACAGTCACGTGACGAATGTTCTGCACTCTGTGTCGATGTGTCCGTGAGCGCGATGCATGACGGGAGTGTTTTAGGGTTTCATCGTGTGACCAGCACAGACGCAGTTTGAGCGTCAGTGAAGGTTTCCGGTGAAAGTTGCAGAAACAGAAGAAGAACCGACCGGTGTCAGTTGTCCAGTGTGTCCGGTGATCGGTGTCCAAACTCGGCTGCAGGACCTCACCTGCCCCGCTGATCAGCTCCACGTGTCACGGACACAAACACGGACCAATGTCTTTATATATATATATATATATATATATATATATATATATATATATATATAATATGTAATATCTAACTGTTAATGTGCTTAAAGATTGAAAAGGGAAAATACTTATTAAGACATGATTCATTCTGTTTAGTGTTGTTTCTATATTCAAGGAATATTTTAAGAGAATTGTTCAAGTTATATTTCAGGAGCAATTATACATCTGTGAAAATACTCACCAGTTTAGTATTAGTACTTATATATGAATCCAAATATTCTTCAGAGGAATATCTTCTTTTCATAGCCTCCATTACACGTGGAATTGGAATTGGAATTGCTTTTGTGTGTGTGTGTGTGTGTGTTCCCACCACAGGGGGTCACAGGTTCATGCCGTGTCATGACGGGTCGCAGCCATCGAGCTGGACGAGCTGCGAGGAAGAGGAGGCAGAAATGTGAAAGTTCTGTCCAGTCGGGTATAAAAACATTTGTCTCAGTCGTGTGTGGTGCTTCCACACACTCTGGAGTCTGAGGTGTCTCTGCTGGTCTCCTCCATCACCAGTCTCTCTCTGTCTGTCTCTGTCTCTCTCTCTCTCTCTTTGTCCGTTCAGTCTCTCTGTGTCATCAGCTCCAGTACGTGAGGCTCATGAAGTTTCTCCACCAACGAGGATTCACGTCATCTCTGCTGCAGCCGGCTCTCTTCACCGGTACGACTCTGGTTTCCTACATGTACGACATGAACCCTGTAAAATGTCTATTGTTGGATAAATAAGTACTGAAAAGGATGTGATATAAATGTAGGATACATAACATCATGTACTCAATAAATTTAAATTTAATTATTTGCTGTGCTGTTTAAAAAGGTTCTTAAAAACGTGTGTGTGTGTTTCTCTGTCCGTGCAGACACAGGTAGAGGATTGCAGACTCTCAAAACTATAAAGGTGAGCAGGCTGATGCAGAAAAGAGAGAAAGTAGTAATAACATGGATTCTGTGATTGTGTTTTAATGAGTTCATTAAAACCCAACCATTTAACAACGAGTGTTATTCAAGCTTAACTGACTCGTAATGACTTCTGCAGCAGAGGTTGATTTGGGAGCTTGTCACCCAGTCGGAGGGTTGTTGGGTTCAGTGCAGATCTTAATAATCTGTCCTGGACCGAGCGTTGTGCTTCAGTTGTGTAGAATCGTGATCTGTGATGTGTTTTTAAATCTCTTCTCTGTCTCAGCCCGGCCAGCTCCTCATTTCTCTGCCAGAGTCGTGTCTCCTCACAACCTCGACTGTTCTCATCAGCGACCTGGGGCCGTACATCAGGAGGTCAACACTCAAACACACCTGTTACACATCAGCTGATGTAAATCTTCTGTTTCCTGTTATACCTGCGAGATTCAAACGAGAGAATCATCCAAACTGTCTCTGTTCTCCTCCGCAGCTGGAAGCACCGCCTCTCCCCCCTGCTGGCACTCTGTGCGTTCCTCGTGCGTGAGCGGCACCGAGGGGAAGCCTCCGACTGGTTCCCCTACATCGACGCGCTGCCTTCCGCTTACACCTGCCCCGCCTACTTCACAGACGACACCGTGAGCCTGCTGCCCGCCTGCGTGCGGAGGCGGGCGCTCGAGCAGAGGGAGGCGGTGCGAGAACTCTACTCCTCCAGTCGTGGCTTCTTCGGGTGAGTTCAGGGCAAAGGTCGCTGAAGCAAGTTGCTCAGGTTGCGTGTGAGGACAAGTTTGTTTGCACAACATGTGACGTGACTTTCAGAATGTGAGTGGAAATATAAAACAGTGTTGGAGAATCAGTAGCTTTAGATAAAAGCTGTTTCAGACTGTAACGTCTCCTCCGGTGCAAAAAGAAACCCGGTGCCTGAAGGTGATGTTTGAAAAACGTATAGAGATAAAATATAACACGTTGTTGTTTTATAAATATCACGTGTAATCGTGCACATCTCTAAACATGTAATTCTTTAAAGGAGTTTAAACTGGAACTGATTCTTTTTTTGGTCCAGATCCCTGCAGCCAATCCTGAGTCGACCTGTGGAGGAGGTGTTCACATATGAAGCACTGAGGTACACACACACACATGCACACACACACACACACACACACACACGCACGCACACACTCACACACACTCCAGTTGTTATTTTAGACGCTGATTAGCAGTTATGAGCCTTTCACATGTTGGTGTGTCCAGTTTGTGTTTATTTCTTAATTCACATTCTATATATTCGATTGTATGTACTTCTACTTTTTATTTATATTCAGTTACATAAATATTAATGGTTAAACTGTAAAATATCTCTTTCTTAATCAGGAGTGTTTGATAACAGGATGTCAACACGGCCAATTATTTTTAAATACATGTAAATCAGCATGAGCGGATTGATCGAGGTAGTAAATTAATCTGAATATATGATTTAATAAGATGTCGATCTCCTCCAGGTGGGCGTGGTGCAGTGTCAACACACGCTCCGTCTTCATGTCCCACCCGTCCAACGACTTCCTGTCCGGACAGGATGTTTACGCTTTAGCTCCTTTCCTGGACTTGCTCAACCACCAGCCTGACGTGCAGGTAAACACACACACACACACACACACACACACACACACACACGAGTTTTGTAAATCCCATGAAAACATCGTTTTTGTGGTTCCAGGTAAAAGCGAGTTTCAATGACGAGACCAGATGCTACGAGATCAGGAGCGTCTCCGGGACGCCGCGCTACCAGCAGGCTTTCATAAACTACGGTTCCCATGACAACCAGCGCCTGTTGTTAGAGTACGGCTTTGTCGCCCCCAGCAACCCGCACAGTGTGGTGTATGTGGACACAGGTACAGTGTAGAAGTACTGTTTGTGTATTTGTGTCTGAAGCAGCTTGTTTGTGTGTTTTTGATGCTTTAGTTTTACTTCGGTAAAACTCTGTGTATCCATTAGTGTAATTAAATACTGACGACCCTGAGGTCATGGCCTCTGTATTTAGAGGTGGAGGTTTATTAATTTTCAGTAAATCAATGACCAAAGCCAGATTAATGATAATTATTAATACATTTAATTAATGTCTTAATACAATAAACGTTTCATTTTATAAGTGAGTAGATAAAGAGACTAACGTTTCTATAGTTTCATTTTCTACCTGTTTGTTTTAATCCCTCAGATCTTCTCTGTGACGTTTTAAGAGACGACAGGAGTTTGATCCCGAAGATGAAGTTTCTTAAAGAGAACAACCTGGTTCAGTGAGTGATTTTACATTTTCATTATGATTATGTATAAACACTTTTAATACACAAACCATGACAGCTCAACTCTCCTCCTCTTTTATATGTTGCTCAGTTAGAAAGTTTTCCTGCGTGAAAGTTGTGGAGAGTTGAGTTTTTCATTTCTCTCTCTGTTGCCGTTCTCCTCCTTCAGTAACCTGACTGTGTCCAGCGACGGCCTCAGTTGGAGGCTGATGACGGCTCTCAGACTGTTGTCCATGCCACAAACACTGTAGTAAGACACACACACACACACACACACACACACACACACACAAAGCTCCACATGATTGTTCTGCTTTGACTCTGTGTGTTTATCACAGTCACCAGTGGAAGGCAGTGTTGCTCGGCCAGGCGGTGTGTGAAGAGAGGGAGGAGTGGAGCGTCCGCACGGCCGAGACGCTCTGTCAGCGACTTCTACAGGACACACAGGCAGCTCTGGATGAGGTGAGTGAACGTGCACACACACACACACACACACACTCCAACACACTCCTCCCAGTGATGCAACACATGACATGATTTGTGTGTGTGTGTGTGTAGATCTCCGTCCTGCTGCAGCAGTGTGACCAGTCTGTCAGGGAGCAGCTTGACGTGGTCCAGTCACTGCGACTGGAGGAGAGGTGCATCCTGGGACGCTGTCTTGAGGCACAGCGAGGCACGACGAGACAACTGGATGCACCGTTGCCATGCCAACCTGACGTTGACACCGTGAGCTGACCTCTGATCAGTGCGCTTGCCTGCTAGTTGCAGTTTCTGTCGATATCACTGGAGTAACTGGAGACGCTGGTCAGTCTCCATGTTCCTGCGCCGCTGGTCGAGCAGTGCGGCTGACAGAGGCAGCAGGACGTCCTGTGATCGGGTTCGATTCCTGGTACGCTGCGAGACAGTGAGGCGCTCACCACCACCGCCATCATTTGAGGAGAAGGTCTCTGATGCAGTAACTGGAATTACTCTCGTTTCCCTCTGGACTCAAGTTAAACAACAGCCAGGAAACAGAGGAAAACTACACAGAGGCAGAAGTGTTTTTTAATTTAATCATGTTTTTATTTTATGATGAAATGGCACAGTACTGTTCAAGAGTTCAAATGTTCAAGTAAAGTAACATCACACAACATTTATTACGATTCTTGTTATGTTGTAAATCTTTAACATAGCGAGATAGAGCGTTAGCGCTGGCGGAGGAATGTCTGGGAGCGTCCGTCTCGTTTAAAGTTTGTGATGATGGAGTTAATTATAGGTTTGTGGATTCTCAGAGAAATAAAAGGTGACGGACAGTGATCACAGAGATATGGGTCATAGTCACATATTCACAGGCTGGATGTGAGAATTAGAATAAGAATGTGTATTTGAAGGAACCCCCCCCCCCCTTCATGTGAGTTTCTGTTTCTCAGTGATGTCACAGTGATGAAGGGACGACAGGTTTCTCTCCTCTTTCTTCCACATGATATCGGTTCACTTGGTTCATTCATTGAACTGTTGCCTCAGATCTCAGCAGAGTTGAACAACAGCTTTTTTCTTCTGCTGACGCTGGACGGTCTCCATGGCGACTGTGGCTTCGTAGAGAGGAACCGCCTCCTCCGGCTGAGGTCTGCGGACACCGAGTGAAACCAGACACACAGATTGGATTTGATTAGATTATAGTTTGTGCATCTTTGTGGGGGAGACGATAAATCTTCACCTTTGGAGGTAACAGCGACGACACGTAAAAACATCTGCAGTGACTTTTGTGCGATGATCTTAAAAGTTTTTCAAATCCACCGTGTGAACTTTATGATAAAAGACAGAAGAGCTTGATTTTTACCTGAGAACTCCAGCTGCCATCTTCTCCACTATGTCCTTCAGAATATCTGTTAGTGAAGGTTGTTAAAGACCTTAAAGCAGAACGTGTAGGAGCTTGATCGTGTGCGTTATGTTTTTACATTGAACCCTCGGAGCACGCAGAGGATACGGAGGTATCGTCCTTGCTGAGCTGAGGAAGCCGTCCACACTTCAGGGTTGAGGAACGACACAGAGGCTGACTTTAGATGCATTAATCTGCAGTCTGGAGGATCCAGCTGTGAAATACAAAGACACGGGTGCTTTCTACGACGTAACGGCTTATTGGGAATAGTTTTATCCTGAGATTCTAAACCTAACATGAACCTTTGAATTGATGTGTATGACAATAACAAGTCAGTAGTTAACTGTAACTCAGAGACAGAGATCATGTGAGATACAACAGTAAAGATGCAGCTTCGAGGTCTGACCCCCGCTCACCTGCAGGTCTTGGTGGGACGTGACCCAGTGCCCCCCCACTGCCAGCGCACTGATGATGTCATGTTTGTGTGGGTGCATCTCCTCTGACTCCTCCTCCTCCAGCAGATGAACTATGAACACAAACAGTCACAGCAACGTGCTCTGGTGTCAGGACGGTTTAGAACCATTCAGAACCACCGTGACGTATTTAACGTTTAAAAACATCAGTGTTGACCGTGTGTTCACCTCCTGAGTCGATCACTATGTCCACCCCCAGTCCTCCCGTCTCCTCCAACACCAGCGGCAGCAGGTCTGACGAGCCGTTATAGACTGGAATGACTCTGGCTTCAAACACAGACACGTGATGTCACGAGCGACTCCAGTCAACTCAAATTAACAGACTTAAAACTGAAAAAGTTCATTTTCTATACACCACGTGCCGTGTTTAATTTTTTATCCACATTAGAATAACAACCCAACCATTTCTATTCATTATTTTGATTATGAAAGTAACATATGATTTAAATGCTGCAGGAAATACAAAAACATATATATATACTGACAATTATGCAGTTAAACAACCACTGTTTAGTAAGAGTTAGAAATGCAGCGAGGAAGCAGGTAAGTGTTGATGGAGAGAAAAGATCTCACCTACTAAAGGATCCTGAACACCTGAGGACAACATGAAGGTGAGGACACACACAGAAAAGATAAAAAGGTTGAAATCAGAGCAGAAGCATGAGATGATCGGCAAAGAGAAGATTTCTTTTACTACAGCTGCTGTGATTTTGTAGAGAATGCAGACGGAGAGAGGTTTAATACAGATGTTAGAGCTACGGAGCCGTACAGACCCACGCTGGGTCGAAGCTGCTCCAGGAAAGTGTGATTTTGCGGCGAATGCGAGGTCGTCAGAACCTTCACTCCGTGGTAACAGGCCAGCTGGATGCACATCAGGCCAAAAGACTGAGAGGGGAGAGGAGACAGAATACATGAACACTGAAACTCAGGCAACACTCAAAGTCTTTTTGGTATTTATTTATAAAAGGAGGAAACACGAGGAGGAGAAGAAATACAGCAAAGGTCAGATGACACATTTTTGATTTTGATTCTTTAGCTGTTTTTTTTCTTTTACGTACACTTGCTCCATCCACGACCAGGAGTGTGTGTCCGGCTGCCATGTGAGCGTGTGTGTGTAGAGCAGTGTAAGCACACAGGCCGTCACGCAGCGCTGACGCAACACTCACAGAGCTGAGCTTCTCTGGCTTCTGAACTGGACGACAAAAAGAGAAATACACACACGTGTTTATTGAATCAGTTTAATTTCATTTAGTCTTCGTGACATCACGTTGTAGCTTTGAGAGAGATGACTGTCGTGTTGGGCTTCACAGGGAGGAACTAGGAAAAGTGTGTGTGTGTGTGTGTGTGTGTGTGTGTGTGTGTGTGTGTGTGTACAGTGCAATACCTAAATAGTGTTCATCTATATCAATGACGTCACAGAGTCCAGAGCAGGGAGAGTCCAGGGGAAGCACACCTGGAGAGGAGAGGTTGAGGTAAGACGTGATAACAAACTGTACATTAAAGTAAGTGTAATGACGACTGCTTCTATAAAGAGATTATAAAATAAAGATTCTTACCGACAACTTCGTCCTCAGGCTGGAAAAACGACACCTTGGGTCCCACTGAAGAGAGAACACAGACAATCACACCAGTTAAACCCCTGCTGACCCCAGGTCTGTGAGGAATCTCACTGTTTGCATTTTTACGACCTTGCAGGACGACCCCGGCCACGTCTCTGCCGACAGGAATTAAATCTCTCTGGATGCCGACGTCAGCGAGCAACTGTGAGCGGTGAGGAGACGAGTCAGCAGTGATTCATTTAACCGTGTGATTTAAGTGGAATTACACGGGTCAGTTAGGTTAAAAGTACCTTGAGGTCCAGTGGGTTGAGTCCACACGCCTTCACCTGAACTCTGACCTGATGGCTGCCTAACACGTCTGGAAGAGTCTGCAGAGAAAGAGCAGGACACAAACTGTCAGACAGAGAAACACAACTTGAAACCAGGGAGAGGTTAACATCAGCTGCACGGACAAAAGTTAATACAGAAAAACAAAAGCTCTTTGTAAGACATCGAACATGGATCATTCAATCCTTTCTCCCACTGAAAAAACAGCGTCACACACAATCTACCACAACTGATACGATTTGATCCGTGTCGGAATCAGACATCACATTTAAACAAACAAAGAACACATTTAAACACAGACACAAACAACAGAAACATTCAAAACAGAGACACACGTTCAAACATTTGATAAAAACAGACACATACAACATGTCTGTAATCACAGACTGTAAATAATCTGTGTATCTCCTCTGTGGTGTTGATGCATCAATGAGCAAATAACAACAAATGTTGAATAGTTTATTACTGATGTAAAAACCTGATCACTGGATCATTTATTATTGTCTGTGAATAACAAGTCTTAACAAATAAGATGTCAAAATAAAAGCTTTATTAAAACTTGCCACCATGCTCCACAGCTTCAGATGAAACACTGACAGCTCGTGTCTGTGCTGCAGCTTCAGATGAAACACTGACAGCTCGTGTCTGTGCTGCAGCTTCAGATGAAACACTGACAGCTCGTGTCTGTGCTGCAGCGTCAGTGTCTCTGTCTGATCATCGTGTCATCAACATCCTGGAGGTGAAAACACAAACTCACCGTTTCCTGAATGACGAACTTGGGCTGCGCGTCACTGACCCCAGATCTGCAGAATAGACCTTTCATACTGACGGAGAAGCTCGCGATGATGGAACTTTAACACCGATGAAACTGATAATGATCATGTGTTGTTGTTTATTTCCCCCTGAAGAAGACGCTGCAGCTTCCGGCTTCCAATCAGCTGATCGCCCCTCTTCTTCTTCGGTGATTCATTATTGGCGAGTGGTGTTAACCGCATTGCGACACCGCCCTCTGTTGGACGTTGCGTATCACTACATCTCAAAAGCACTATCTGCAGTAACTAAGATTCAAAGATTCAAAGATTTTTATTGTCAAACACACGTTTCCCTGTGCATTGAAATTATTGTGCTGTCCTTTCTGGAATACAGACCATAATGTACATAAGAATACAATATTTACATAAAATACAATAAGGATATGAACATGTTAACAATAAGATAAGATGAGATCAAACTTTGTTGATTCACACATCAGGGACATGCAGTTGTTACAGCAGCAGCTGGGTCAGAATTTTAAGAAGAGGCAATAGAATAAAAATAAAATATTAAATAAAAAATGTATGTAAAAGAGTGTGTACATAAATGTTAATTATTATCATTATTCAAATTGGGAAATAATCATTATAATGATGCGTCAGTATTTAAGTGACTCTTTGGTGTTGCAGTTCATGGAGATGGAGATTGTATTATTGCTTGATGTACTGATCTATTGCTTTCTAATACAATCTAGTCTTATCTAGCATTAAAAGCATTTCTATTACTACATCTAATAAACTTAATCTGAAAAGAAATGAGTGCAATCTTCAGGCTAATACAGCGATCGGTCAGTAGAATATTGGCCTCCAAACTTCACCTCCTGTCTGTGTTCACTGTGTGTGTGTGTGTGTGTGTGTGTGTGTGTGTGTGTCCTGCTCCACCTGACCTCCATCCTCTCACACACACACACACACACACACACACACACACACACACACACACACACACACACACACACACACACACACACACACACACACACACACACACACGCGTTCTTTACATCTCTGTCACTTCTGATAAACTCTGTGGAGTTTCGGCGTCAGTCTGCGCAGTCACCAGCAGGGGCGCTGTTTCCCCCCTCCACGTCCCTGCGATCCGGGCGAACCAACCGAGCGAGTTCTCGCGATATTTCCCCCCATCAGCGCTGACGTCTCGCGATACTTCGGTGGCGTTACCCCATTTTCCAACCTTCCCTCTCGGTCGCTCGGATTTTCGGCTCCAGCGGAGAAGCGCCGCAAAGAGGCTGAGGCGACAGAACGGGTCCGGAGCCGGAGGAGAGGCCGAGACATCGACTTCCAGGGTCCGGGACACACGTCAACACACAACGAGCGGCTTCCCCCGGGGTTTCATCATGGAGGCTGAACTATGAGGTCAGTGTGTGTGTGTGTGAGTGATGGGGGAAGACGTTAGCTGCCTAGCTCACCTGCTAGCTAACAACATCAGCTAACACCAGCTGCTAACTGTCACATCGCGGAGCTGCTTCAAATCTCCCGACGAGACAAGGAGCTCCGAGGCGATGCTAACCAGCTACCGGGGGCAGCTAGCTCGCTAGCTAGCACACGACGGTGGTAAATCACTGCTCGGTGACTCGGACCAGGCTGGAGGCAGCTGGGGCTGAACCTGAGCTGCGCGAGTAGCTTAGAATCTAAAGGATGAATCGACAAACGTCCCGACACGTCCAGGGTGGATGTGTCCTCGGTGGACGTGTCCTCGGTGGATGTGTCCTCGGTGGACGTGTCCAGGGTGGACGTGTCCTCGGTCGGCTCGGGTGTTTGACGTGTGTGTGTGTATCGCAGCTGCTCGCCCGGCTTCCTGCCCGCACACCTTTAAACCGCGCCGCCCCGGCGGGTCAGCTCACAGACTGTTTACCTGGAGGAGAAGTCAGCTCCCTCCTCCTGCCCGAGGCCAGGTGAGCTTCCACCGAGGACCACTCAGGTTCCCATGGTTACGTGGGTGTTGACAGGTTAGGTGGGACGATTACAGGTGAACACACTTGGTCCAGTGAGTACAAGTACACACAGCGTTAAGTTGTGTTGGACCACCTACACGTACTTGGACATGATCCAGCTGCAGTCTTTACCCCTGTCTCTGTATTGGAATAGCTCAAAGACACAATTGTCCACAGTGTCTGTTTGTTTGTGCCTGAAGATAAAAGTATTGACTCTGTAAACTCCAGTTAGTTGCAGAAGTTGTACTGTGTCGATACAATCACGAATATGTACTTAAAGTATTACAAGTGAAAGAACTCTGCATGCAAATGTACCTCATGGTAATTGTACTGTTATACTGTGTATTATATAATCAGATGATTATTACTCATGCATTAATGTAGAAGCAGCATTTTACTGCTGCAGTATGTGAATATTAAGACGATAGAGAGAAATGCCGTCACAATGTTTTTCTGAGGTGTGTGACACATTTTTATTCATATTCTGTGACGTGTGCATTTGGCAGCAATGGTTCATTTCAAGCTATAACAGAAAGTGCAACCAAGTGCACAATGTTTTATTTTGCTGACACATTTACATCCCCACTATAATCACACACTTTATATAGAGTTCACCTGTGGGCAGTAAAAATAGGTTCAGTCAGGGTTCAGTGAGTTCAGCTGTGTTCAGGGAGGTGACTTTGTTTCCCTGCTTCACATGACCTATAAATCAGGACAACACAATACAGTTTGTTCCATCGTATCTCAGTTCAACTCTGATTATTTCATTCAAGTGGAACGGCTTGAATTCATAATCTTATCCATCAGAAACAAAGGCAGCGTGGTGGTAAACAGGCTTAAACAAGCTGCAGTGAACCCATTCGATAGATTTAGATTTCTTGATCAACACAACACATTAACATTCATTGTCAACATCATGACCTTGAACCTAACATCCCTCTTACATCGAGTCGTATCATTTGGAGGCTTTTCAGAGGTCGTTTGGCTGATTTGACCTGAATAATTTAGCATGATTAGATTAACTCTCCGTTAACTTATTTATTAACAGCAGAAGAAAAGTCAAGATTGTGCAGTTTTTTTACATTTTATAATTAATTATTATTTATTTTTTGTTTGTGCCTTAAAAAGCAAGTCTTTCCTCCCTACAATGATCAGGGGACGAGAGCTTTAACGACAATCTCTTGGTAAACGAAGTGGTCAGGCTGCTTTTGGTTTTTTTCATGAATAATCAAATTTGTTACTGTTGACCTGTTCAGAGTTATAAATGTGAATATTTGTTGTGTTGGCATTTTCCTTGTAGTACCAGCAAGTTGAATGTGACCTCATGACCCTAAAGTGTCCCAGTGCTTCAGTTTTCTGTACTGTACATTGTGGAAGTGCTAACATTAGCTTTTGCTCTGGAGGCTGCTGAGCATGTTGGTGAGGAGGGATGGGAGGAGGGAGCAGGAGGGAAGGATGGAGTGATGCAGGAGGGGGCTGATGGAGAGACTGCAGTGGGATGTGTGTGTGGGTGTGTTTGAGGCAGAGGGTGTGTGTGTTTGAGTGAGAGAGAGAGAGAGTATACAGTGTGAGAATGCTGATGTAAAGATGTGGCCGTTATTATTAATACTATCACAATGTACAGATAACGTACGGGTGCTTCAAACTAACCAATAATCAGCATTATTTTTTTGACATGGCTTAAAATGAAAATACCAACAAGGTCCCTAGGTGAAATCTTCAGATGACTTTGTCTGAGCAACAGTCAAAAGACCAAAGCTGTTTCTTAAAATCTTAACATTTATCAATACAATATTAATCAGACACATCACACTAATGCTAATGTTAGGGATCAGTCAGGCACATGGACAGTGTGCACATATGAATTTATTAATATATGGAATCTTGACGTACTTTGATGCCTCTTAGTTTTTCTTTCTCGTGCTGTATTTTCTGGTGTCTTTTAATTGAGGGGTTTACGTGTCTCTGTTTGCTCCAAGAGCCTCCATAACAGAATGTTGTCTCTTGCTTGAGGGTTATCTATTTGGCATCAACAGCATTTTTCTTTCAACTCGGGCTGAAAATGTGCAGCGTGGTGTCATATGTTACACAGGTTTTTTTTGTGTTGGGATGCTTTATTTTGTATTTTCATTTTCTGGAAAGATGAACTCAATGATTTGTGTTCGTATGCGTCAGAAATGTGCTTTTAAACATGCTGCACTGTCCATACATCTCTAGACCGGGTGTTTTTCCTCTGATTGAGAGCAGCGTGTTCACTGTTACACTCAACCAAAACTAACTCAAGCTGCTTGAGGCAAATTGGCAGCATCAAAAAGCGCAATCTGCAACATGACTGCACTTTTTTCCTGGAATGAACTGTTCAACCCAGATAAAGGATATCAGATGAAAATGTAAGGGGTTCTATATTTAAGTATCCGCCATTGTCACGAGCATTGTGACATCACTTGATGGACAGTTTCCCCGAATTCATTGATAAAGAAGTGAAAGAGGAACGTTGGAGGGGTCAGCAGGGAATTGAGGGGGAGGGGACAGAGAGAAGAGAGTCTGAACATTAATCTGTATCATGTTCTCTCTCTCTGTGTGTGTGTGTGTGTGTGTGTGTGTGTGTGTGTGTGTGTGTGTGTGTGCGTGTGCGTGTGTGTGTGTGTGTGGAGCTTAAACAGGCATCTGCCACAAGCCTTGATAACAGACTCCAGTAACATCCCAATGCTCTAATTATTCAGACTAATCCCACAAACACAATAGATGTTCAGAGGGACAACAGACCATCATCAGAGCCTCAAGTACATGTGATGATAAAGGAAATGGATGTATTACAGTTCCAACAAAGAACTATTGACTATAAACCTTTTAATCAACTGACCATCGATGTTTCACTGCAGTTTACAATTAGCTTGATACTGGATTTATCATTTCTACTCGTTGTTAATAATGTCTTGCTGGCTGCTTCTACAGTTTTGCAGGTCACGAAGGGTTTTATCATCCTCGTCATTAGTTCGCTGTTTGCTCTGACCTGAGGGATCGTGGTCAATCTCAGAGCCCATCAGCTATCGTCTGACAATTGAATTAGCCTCTGTGGGCAATGGCTGATATTTTAGTTCTCCTGGCGTAGACGGTCCAGGGCGAGACTCCATCTTGCATTCGTCGTACACAGTTTACAGTCTGACGAGATTCTTTTATCATCTGAGTCAAACAGCAAAGCTCTTTGTTGGTGTTTTATGTCCAGGTGACATTTTGTTTAATCTCTATTAATAATATATTTAACTCAAACAGTTGATGCATTTCAGTCAATGTGTCTCACCTGTTTCGCTCGCCACACAGACTGTTAACCTGCGGAACGACTAAAACCTGCTCACAGGTGATTGTTCGAATCTCAGATTTGTGAATCTCATAAGATTTTCATGAGAACAAATGAAAGTAAATCTTGTTGTCAGTTCACTTGAGGATAACACTCTTTGCTGCAGTTTCCCCTCCTTCACTTCTTCTAGTAATTTTCCATTAAATTGTTTCTAAACTAACATGCTTCAACTTAGCAAACAAGTCATTTGAATGTCTCCCTTCACTAGTTTAGCTCCACTCGACCGTAGCTGCTCAACTGCTTCAAAATTCTCTCACTGGCAGCCGTGAAAGTGTGTCCCTGTGTGTGTGTGTTTGTGTAGGGTGGGCTTTGTTCGTCTGACCTAGTTAAGCTGGCTACTTTGTCCTCCCACTCTGATGGTAATGGGACACACACACACTCCTCAATGGGCCAAGAACAAATTTCAACTGAAGAAATAGTTCCAGTGAAAATGTCTGAGTAACAGTTTCTGGATGAGGACAGTTCTGTGATGGTGTGTGAGCACTGTGGCGTAAATTCCATCCAGTGTCCTGACAGGGCTGGATGACCTGAACTGACTCTTAAACTGTGCGTCTCCTCCTCCAGTAAGAAAACCAAGTCTCTGTTTACATCACACTTCTGCAGTCCACACATAAACTCACACACCCTACTTAACTCCATGTCTGTTGCAATGTGTGTCAGATTATTATTGTGGGTTGTCTGCTGGTCACAGGGAGGCAGGTCTGGATCTGATTAACATACCTCCACTAGGGCTGAGGTATGTCACACTCACTCACTCACTCAAACAGTATGTGGGTGTGCTGTTGTGAGGGGGTAGAGCAATGTTTTAGTTCATATTACTTACACAGATTTAAAGACATGACAAATATTTATATCTTTATCTTATTTTCACAGTCTAAAAGAATTCCTGTAAGAAATGTAGAAGGTTTTGTGAAGTTGATCGTCACTGTGGATCAATAATCCTGCGGGTCATTGGTTGTTTGATTCCTGGCTCGTCCAGTCTGCATGCAAGACACCGAAGCCCAAACTGCGTAAAGATGGCCGCTTATTCTTTAAAAACCCATCACCTTAAAAACACAGTCTTTAACTTTGTAACTCAGCTGTACATATAGTCTGTAAGTTCTGACTTTGAAAAGACAGAGTGACCGTGAAGTGACTTTGAGAACCAGTGAGCGGGTCGGGCCGTCTGCCCTGCATAAATAAAGGTTTGCTGCCCTGTTGACATGCACAAGCATGGCTGACACATGGCCCAGTTTCCTGGGGAGTCACACTTGTCTGAATTCAAGATGACATCAGTTCATTGATGAAGATTTTTTAATTGTCTTCCTCCTTTTTCTTATAAAGTCTGAACCATAATAGGGGATTTAAAAACATGCAAATGCATGAGCCTGATGTAGACGTGCTTTATTTTCATGCGTTCTGTTTCTGTGAGTGCATCCAAACAAACGTTCAAGGTAGGGCCGCCTTAATCCTACAAGGCTCACTGAGCTAGAAACTCTTAACTTCAGCATTATAGCACATCGGAGTGGAAAATTAACTCCAGACTCGAACTGGAACATCGTCTCCTCTGACTGACTTTGTTTACTGTATCAGCACCTTCGTCATGCCGACTATTATTTGGTCCTTTTATCGCGCTGTTAAGCATCTAATTGAATTTCTGACCTTGCTGACAAAAGCTAGCTGCTTCACGATGGAGGTATTTTGTGGCCCATCAGTAAAATGCTGTTATGTTGAAGCGGTTACGCAGCTAAATATATATTTGTGTTACACTCACTTTGTTATTGAGCAGTTAAATACTCCATGATGTGGGATGATATTGTTAAACTCTTCTGTGTTTCTCAATGTGTTGCAGGTGTTGTGTAGCTGCAGACGACTGAGTGAACCATGGCACAGTTCCCCACCACATTCACAGGTCAGTATGTGTGTGTGTGTGAAGGACATGACGGGGGGGGGGGGATTGTTTATATTTTCCTGAGTGAGTGGTTAAATAAAATCACCATAATATTCCAAAAAGTGCAATTTAAAACAAACTGCAGTTTCTCATGAATCCACAATGTTTTAATCCACATCTTAATATCTCACCAAGATTATTTTATATCTGTCAAGCACATAGAATTATTTAAAAGAAGAGGCAGAGTTATGTTGCATGACAAAAAAAAACAATTGTGTTATGCCCCAGAATCAGCTTAACATAACATAAACTTACTACTGGAGGCAGACGGACAGATCTCCCATCAGGACAAAGACAAACAGAGATAAAACAGAACACACGCAGTGCAAGTTGTCAGGCTGAACAGATTTTTAACAGTAAGGAAGAACATGTTGTCTTCTTGTCTTTGTACTGAGTGAGGACGACCCACTGAAAATATATTTGTTACACACGCTGTAAATAGAAATGGTGATACTGAAGTTATTTGTTTTACCGTCTCTCTCAATGAATATTGTAGCTGAAAGAGTCCAAGGTATATATGCAAAGACAACTGAATTAGCATCGCTCATCCTGTGTCTGTCAGCAGTTATTGTCCGTACATTTCCAAAATGACTCATTGATTCCATAAGCTAGTAATTTGCTGGAAGAAGATGGAACAGTCAGTTGCTTCTTCATGACAAACAAAACAAGACCTGGTATCTGATTTAATTGTTTCCAAAATGTAATAAATTAGCAGAGAATCACGTTCTTTATATTAACACAGTTAAGATGATAGTCAGACCCTGGATAGAATCCATGAGACGACGTTATGATGACATTATCTGGTGAGTTTTAAATTAATTGACAACCCACAATAGTCAGTCAGTAAGCGATGAATCAATGAAGTTCACATGGTAGTGACAAACTGATGTGTCATGCACTGAGCTGTCAGAGAAAACCGGACTGTCGCTGTCTGTCCGTCCCTCATCTGTTCATCCCTATTGTCTTTCCTCATCAGTGTCAGAGTTGACACCCTACCTCAAGTGTTACCCAACAGGAAACCTTTCACAGGAACTGAAACTAATTGGCTGACACATTCCTGTCATTCCTCTTTTTACTGCCTATGTCTGGCTTTGTCTTTGGGTTTAGTATCTGATCTGCGATCGTGTGTCTGTGTTGTATATTTTTTGGTGTGTGGCAGGTCCAGATGTGTTTCTGATCTCAGTGGATGAGAGAGCCAAGTATGATCAGCAGTTTCACAGCCTCTCTCCGACTGCAGGGGGTTACATCACAGGTAACAGCACCCAGCAGTACCACACCTGCACGCTGTCTCAAATCACACACGGGTTTGTCATTGTGCTGCTTTCATCGACCAATCAGCTGTCAGTCTCAGCTGTCCTTCATCACCCTGTTTCTGTAGCATCAAATAACTAATTAAAACCAATCTTATCAGAAGCATGAACACTTGAACATAAAACATCTTTGAGAAACGTATGTTTAATGTCAACACGGGAGGGGCATGTGTTTATGACCCGTAATGCACGAGGGAGGGATTCAAAGATCTGGCTTCGCTTTACGGAAGCTGTCATGTCGTCCATCTTTATATCTAGTCTATGATCCAGACAACCTTCAGCACTAATTGACTTACCAGGCACATTCTGAAGTGACCTTTCTCTCCTTGATGTCACATCCTGTTTTTGTTTTTCTGTCAGGCGACCAGGCCAGGAACTTCTTCCTCCAATCAGGCCTACCCCCTCCTGTCCTGGCCCAAATCTGGTGAGTCACAGAGCGGAGAAGTTGCTACTCACTCACAGGCTGACAAATATTAGATCGCAGATTCATAAATCTAAAAAGAATCCCCACTACTTTGTTGGTTGTGTTTGTCGGGCAGTGCATCAGTGTTTTCTCTGTGTACCTGCAGGGCTCTGGCTGACATGAACAGTGATGGCCGAATGGATATCTACGAGTTCTCTATCGCCATGAAACTCATCAAGCTGAAACTCCAGGGTCACCCGCTGCCCCCTTCGCTCCCTCCCAGTATGAAACAACCCCCCCTGCCTTTACCCCCACAGACCGGCTTCGGTAAGTGTGATTTTTGCGCTGCTGCTCAACACAGAACAAATGCTGCACATTTTGCGGCTCATGTGATAAGTGCCGTATGTCACTCTGAAAACAGGCGGTGGTAAAACTCGGTTACTGGTAAAACACAGCAGATCTGTGGCCAGAGTGAGTCACTCCTTCTTTCCCAAAGGTCATTTAGAAAATGCTGGCTCTCTCTCTCTCTCTCAGCTCTACCCCTTGCTCATTGTGCCTTAAGTGCTGATCGATAAAGTTATAAAAACAGTCTAAAGTAATAACTCCTCCTTCAGGCCCAAACGTACACTGAAGCTCTCACTCTGCATTGACTAGTGTAAACAGATCATGTCAGATTCAGCCGTAGAGAAAAGCTGATTGTTTTCTCTCGTGTTTTTCTTGTGCAGCTTTGAGCAGTTGTGTTTTTGTAAAGATAATGTCTGATAATCCTGTGTTGTGTGTGTGTGTGTGTGTGTGTGTGTTTATCCTCAGGCATGCCCCCCATGCCCCCGATGGCTTCCATCCCAGTTCCTCTTTCAGCCGTGCCCCCTCTACCCCTACCCCCTCTGCCCGTCGGTGTGTCTCCCCCACTGGTCTCATCTGCCCCGCCTCCCCTCCCCCAGCCCATCGCAAATGGAGCTCCTCCCACAGGCATGATCCAGCCCATCTCAGGCTTCTCCCACCCAGGTAATGTAACAACAGGGAGAATCGACAGAATGTAAGCTCTTATTTAAATATACTATCCACTGTTAACTTTACATTGTAGAGAGATAGGTGATCGATTATATCTGTATGAATGTTGTACTCATCCTCATCCAAAGAACAAAATGTACAGTGGGACGAGTGGGTGTGTTGATTTCTAACATTCAACATATGTGCAAACTCCAGAGAGTGTCCAGATCCAATTGTCCAGACATTTGACTGATTTCGTGTCTGAAAATGCCTCAAGATATTTGACTAAAATGTTCTATTTTTCTGTCTCTCTCAGCTCAACCTGTCAACAAGTCAACTTCATTCAACCGTTCCAGTACTAAGCTGCAGAAGGGATCATCATTTGATGCTGCTGGGTAGGTTAAAGAATTGATTCTGCTTCATATCAATCAACTGAAATGAGGAAATATATGGTATTTACAGTTGGTGACCTTTTTTTAATAGTTTTTCCCAGTAATCTCACCAGCTGTTAGCTCGGGCATGGTGTTTCTGTTTTAACTTCCTACATCTGCTCTTGGCCTTTTAGCATCAAGTTAATTTAGGTTGTAAACAAGTATATATAATTTTCTCTTTGCCTTGCTCAGGAGTTATTCTTGGGTGTGTCTTTTCATTGCGTCTCTTCCTGCTTTAAATCACTGTTTCTATTCTCTGTTGTTTGTCCCAGCAGTCAGCCCCCCTGTGATTGGGCTGTTCCTCAGTCCTCAAGGCTGAAGTACAGACAGCTTTTTAATTCACACGACAAGATGATGAGTGGACACCTCACAGGTACACACACACACTCACACACGCACACACACACACACATGAAAATATCATCATTCGCGATCATTTGTTTTTCGTCACGTTCCAGGTCCACAGGCTCGCACTATCCTGATGCAGTCTAGTCTTCCTCAAGGCCAGTTGGCCACAATATGGTCAGTGCATTGAATAATCACCTGAAATCCAAATCATTTCAACATTATCAAACCAGAAGATGTACCTCAAGGACATCAGTGCTTCAACAGGAATATTTGTTTCTTCTAGGAGTCTGTCAGATATCGACCAGGATGGAAAACTGACGGCTGAGGAGTTCATCTTGGCCATGCACCTCATCGATATGGCCATGTCAGGGTTACCGCTGCCCCCTGTGTTACCACCAGATTACCTCCCACCCACATTCAGGTAAATACTATAACCAAATACCACATTACTGACTTAGTGTGTGTGTGGATATGTATACACACAAAGAAACATCATACAAAATGTATCTGTGAACATAGATTGAATTCCCCCAGATGCGAAGAGTGACGATATCGAATGAGAGGGAACTGATAGTTTGTAGTGTAATCACTGTCTTTGTGTGTGTGTGTGTGTTTAAGGCGTGTGCGAAGCGACAGTGTTCAGTCGGACCAGAAGAGCGTTCAGGAGGAAATAGAGGAGGAGACTGAGAGCAGCCAAGATAAGAAACTACCAGGTTTGGTCCTCGCCAGCGTTGGAACTGGACCCTGTCATGTTAACTGTTCAAACTGGAGCTAGATCTTGTCCCTGTATTGATTCACTGTTAGCTGGTAGATGATTAATGGTGAACAGAGCTGCTTCAACCACTGAACTAGTCTTCATGTCCAACTTTAAAACACTTGCTTCACCAATAGTAGCATTTTTAAAATGATCACATTTCTGTTTATGATAGTTGTGATGGTTCTTTTTTTTTTTATCCTACCTTTAGTACTTAAGCAAGACTAGAAATAGGTTTTTCACTTTGGATTATGTATTTACATTATTAAATGCTACACCATAGCATCTGTAGTTTCTTCGTAAGAACTAACTTTGTCTCTCCTCAGTGACATTTGAGGATAAGAAGAGGGAAAACTTTGAGCGAGGAAACCTGGAGTTGGAGAAGAGACGTCAAGCTCTGCAGGAGCAACAGAGGAAAGAGCAGGAGCGACTGGCTGCTCTGGAGAGAGAGGAACAGGAGAGGAAGGTGACGATACTGATCCCTCATTTCCAAACTATCTGCTTTCAGGATTTGAATTTAACATGGTCATCATTTGTATACAGGGCCAGAAAATATCTACTGGAATAGGAGCCTCATCCTGTCATTGTACCAGCCACATTATCTCATGTCTTTCGAATATGTTTGTATAAATTATTTTGTTTTAATACATGTGATGACAACAAAATAAGAGCTTTTCATTCTGTCTGCTCACGTTTGTTCTCATTTTTTCAGGAGCGTGAACGTCTCGAGCAGGAGAGGAGACGACAACAGGAACTGGAAAAGCAGCTGGAGAGACAGAGAGAGTTGGAGAGGCATAGAGAGGAGGAGAGACGCAAAGAGATCGAGAGAAGAGAGGTAAAGAGAAGAGGAAATGATTCTCAAGTATCTGCATTTTAATTGAGTTGATGTTCAGCTGCTGCAGCAGTGTAATTTCATTTGTAGCAGGCCACTGAGAGGCCTTTCACTCACTCACTGTCACCTGCTTCCCTTGTTAGCTCTTACACTCCTGCAGCAGGTGGCTTCATGTATATAATGATGTGTATAATATAATATTATAATATGATGTGATGCCTTCTGACCTAGCAGTGTTTTGGTACCATCATTTTGTAACATTTCGGTGTGTGTGTGTTTTTCATTTGTCCAGGCTGCTAAACGTGAATTAGAGCGTCAGCGTCAGTTGGAGTGGGAGCGACAACGACGGCAGGAGCTTCTGACTCAAAGGAACCGAGAGCAGGAGAGTATAGTGCTGCTCAAAGCCAGGAAGAAGACCCTGGAGTTCGAACTTGAGGCTCTGGTAATGAGACACAAGCACCAACATCTAGTTAGATGATTAACATAGCAAACTGTGTGTTTCTGTCAGAGCGGAGAAACTGCTGCAAATAGAGGCACAGGCTCAGTTTTACAACTTAAACAAGTCAGTCTGTCACAGAAAGCTGGTTTTGGACTGGCGGAGGTTATGTCGATTTGTGTGACAGTGTCAGGCATAAACGTTTCTCACAAGATAAACCGAAAGCAATCAGCCAGTGCCAACAGGAAGGAAAAAATGGCTGACAACTAATTCTCACTGCAACTCAATACTTGCATCTGCAGAAACCAGATAGTATATTCCTTCTTTCATTTCCCCTTCCCATCGTCTAGAATGATAAGAAGACCCAGCTGGAGGGCAAACTGAAGGACGTTCGCTTCCGTCTGTCAGCTCAGCGGAGAGAGGTGGAGCAGACCAATCAGACGAGAGAAACACGCATCGCCGAAATCACCCTGTTACAACAGCAGCTGCAGGTACGAGAGAAAAAATGTAAACCCTAACCCCGTCAGCAAGTGAACACGAGTGTCAGATAAACAGGTGTCAAAATAATGACCAGTTCTCGTATCACAAAGATTTTGAATAAAACATTTAATTGACTATGTGATGATTGTGTCAATTTTTTGTCTTGAAACAACTGTCCAGGACTCACAGCAGTGGCTCGGGAGGCTAATTCCTGATAAACAGAGTCTCAATGATCAGTTGAAACAGGTTCAACAGAACAGTTTGCACCGTGAGTTCTTCATACACACACTCACATCTACTGCACATTACGCTGCTCCTCGTGATTTCATGTATTGTTCTTGATTGGAATTTGTTTCCGAGCATGTCTGCGAATGATAATCCTGACATCCATCTGTGTGTGTGTGTGTGTTCAGGTGACAGTCTGTCATCCCTGCAGAAGGCTGTGGAGCAGAAGGAAACCAGCAGAGAGCAGCTCAGAGAGCAGCTGGATGCTGTGGAGAGAGAGACGAGGGCCAAACTGCTGGAAATAGACGCGTTCAACACTCAGCTGAAGGTAAACAGTTCATCAACCTGTGAGTGAATACAGGGCAGGAGGTGAAAAACACGTCGACAAGAGCTAAATGCATGTGCTAATCAGTATGTAGCAACATGATGGGCTACGTGATAATGAAATAACAGAGTTTGTTGCTACTAGAGATACTTGAGTGAAAGAAGTTAGATGCACTTTTAAGGTTTTAATCAACCCTTGAAGAATAGCATTAAAATATTGGATATGAATGTGAAACCAGGTTACAATGAAGGAAGATCTTATAAAAACTGAAATGAAGAATTCCAAACCACCTTATTCAAACTCTATGATAAAAATTAAGTAGTAGTTTGTGCAGGTACAATAAGTAGTTCTTCCCTTTGACTATCATTGACATGATTAAAGTGGCTAATTACCTAGCTTGCAGTAATTGTTTTGCTAAGTTAATGTTCTAATCAATGGATTCATGTTGTGACCGTCTATTTAATTCAAGTCCTGTCCCGTCCCTTATAACCTCTGAACGTAAAACTATTTTGAATTATTTAGTCCAATGTTCATGTTTCCTGTTGAAGTTTTGATGTTTAAATCTAAGTCACTAGTGTACCTGTGTTGGTTTGTGTGTTGGTGTGTATTTGTGTGTATTAACGGTGATGCCTGTGTTTTCAAAAAGAGCTTGCTGTGCTTCGGAGTGTTTTCAGTCAGCTGCTTCATGTCACCAACGATTTACTGTTGAGAGAGGAAGATGGAGGGACTGTTGTTATTTTATTTCTTCGGTTTGGAGCTTGTGCTTGTTTATGTTTCATAGATCATCTGTTGACACCTCTTTTTCTTCCCATTGCTTCAGGACACAGCTTCAGGTCAGAGAGAGGAGTTAGTCCTGTGGTATATTCCAGTGTGGAGAACTAGAAGAGAGAGAGAGAGGAAAACCACCAGAAATACAATAAATTCATTCTCTAGTAGCCGAGCTAATGAAGCGGCTTCTCATTTTGAGTCAGTGTATTTAAGAACAAAAAGTCAGTCAGTGGACGTGAGTTTTCTCCAGCCATGTCTCAGTGGTGCAGCTCTTTGTTAAACGGGGGCACAGACCACTGAGATGTGAACTGTTTGACTAAAACGCCCTCCGCCTTCCTTTCTGCACCACTTCCTCCACTTCCCCAAAATCTTCTCTTTTTCTCAATGCTGTGCCTCCTCTGTCCTTCATACCCTCTGGGACTCTTCAATGCTCCTCCGGCCTTCGCTCTGCTTCCTCTTCACCTCTTGTGTTTCATCCCTGCTCTTTTCTTGACCGTTGCCATTGTTTCCTCCATTTCATATTCTTTTGTTTAATCTACATAATAAACCTTTCCTTCTATAATTTCTACTCCTTTTATTTATCCCCTACACTGGCCTTTGGCTCCCTTGCCCATGCCAGTCTCTGTGTGAGTTCTATGCCAACCACTGTGCCAGGATAGAGGCCCTGCGACGCCAGCTTCAGGAGGAGCAGAGAGGGAGACAGGTAGAGCACACTGCCACTGCTGGAATGGGGTGGTACTTCAACGGGGGGAGGGGGGGGATTGCAATTTGTTTTAGAAAATAATATCAAATGACACCACGACCATTCTGCATTTGATTTGAAACCTGGAGCTCAGAGCAGTTTTTGCATTTTGAGTGGACCAGCACTGATTATCAGAGGAAGTAAAAACACTGTTCACCCTCTTGTCTCATAACTAACCTGCAAGCTTCAAGTACTGAAGTCACTTTAGTCTTTGTCGCCTTCACACTTTCAAACTAGACTTTTAAAATGCCTGCTTTGCGCAGCTGCCCTCAGTGAAGCTTGACTGTAATAGTCGAGCTGTGAGGTTGGACTCCTGACTCACTCGACTGACACTGGTACGCACATGCTTAGTGTACATGTGTGGTGCCATGATGCACATTTTCAGGTGTGTTAGTATGGACAAGGATAATTAATCACACAGAGCTGAAATGCTTGTGCAGACGGAAATTGTTATAGTTTACAAACGTCTTAAACCCAGATTAAAATAGAGAAGTAAAAATAAATTAAATCGTTATGAAAGAAGGGGAAACACGTTTTATTATTCAGAAATCGAGGATGTAGAAAGAGTGTATCACCTTAATTACTGACCCCAAACACTGAAATACATTTGGCCTCCAGGCTCTTATCGTCTCTCCAGTGTAGACGGGTCAGTTATAGTGTCTGTCACAACGGCACGTTACTCATCACAGTGACTCACAAGAGCCTCTCCTTCTGTGAGTCAAGAATAAAAATATTCACCCGGCCTCCTGGAAAACAGAATGAAATCTGCAAAGTAAATATTTAACTTCCACCCAAGAGGATACATGAACTGTTGAACACACAAGAGAAACACTTAACAAGTACCCAGGAACAATCTACTGACCTTTACTGTCTGTGAGTGTGTGTCTGTAGAATGGTTGATACTGTGTGTGTGTGGGTGTGGGTGTGTGTGGGTGTTTTTATATGTGTGTTTATATGTGTGTGTGTTTCAGTGCCAGGATCAGGGACAGCTACAGGAGTGTGTGTCAGCCGTCAGGGTGTGTCTGACTCGGCTAGACTACATTATAAAGGTCCACAACCCCCCCCCCCCCCCCATTCCCTTTCTTTTCCACCTCTTGTATCTAACTCACTTCATCCTCTCTTCAGTCTCTTCTCTGAAATCACCTCCTCCTCCTCCTCCTCCTCTTCTCTTCTTTTCACCGGTTCTCTCTCTCTTCCTCCTGTTTTGCGCCCCATCTTTTCCTCCCCTGGCTGGTGTTGGCTCTCACGCTTTCGTAGTTGACGCTGTACGCAGTTGTGATGCTAAGCTAGCGGCCATGCGAGGTTAGCCGGTGTTTCAGCTTAGGGGGACTTTATGTAATGCTACTGCCTGTATGCTAGCAGAGAATGTTTCAGCCAGACAAGTAGAAGATGGTCGACGTTAATGAGGATTAATACGCTGATGAACTGTGTGTGTGTGTGTGTGTGTGTGTGTGTGTGTGTGTGTGTGTGTGTGTGTGTGTGTGTGTGTCCTCCGTCAGTCTCTTTGCTTGTAGGGTTCCTCACGTTTGGCTGAAACACGACTGCTGCCTCGTGTTGCTATAGTAACAAGTATTATAATGGCACAGCTGGTTGTCATGACTACACAGAACTCTCCCTCCTCACCCCCATACTTTTTTTTTTTTATTGTTCACCTCTAACCCCTCCCACAAACATCCTAGGCCTTGTGCAAGCTTCGCCCCCCCACCGTTTCCAGAGCCTTGTGTTCGAGGCCGCGTCCGTCCCAACCTCCAATAGTTCCAAACCCCCCCCGCCTGCGGACACCCCCTCCCATCAGAAGATTTATACTTGCTTTACTTTTTGAACGTTCCCCTCCTCGGTTTGCTAAACAAGCCAGGGTGAATCAACTGGGATCTTCACTCACATCTTCTCTTGATACCCAGCCTGAGGAAATAGACAAATTAAAACTGGATGTGTTTTCAAAAGCTTTAACTGTTGACGACTGTGGCACTGAGAACAGAAGCCGATGCTCTGACGATGACTCAATAGCTTTTTGTCCAGAGCAGCTCAAGAGTCGCACTGGAAGCAAATCCTGCTCTCACAGAGAAACCAGAGCTGCACTGAACACACCAGAGTCTGAGAGGGAGGAAGTCGGTTGGGAGACAGAAACGTTTACTGGATCCCTCGTCACTCATTGTTTGCTCATTGTTCTTTTCTTGAGAAGTTCATTTACCCAGCAGCTTCACTGTGTCACAGGACTCATTGTTCTTCTTGTCCCTGGCGACAGTTGTTAGTGACTCTGGTTGTGTGGGGGGGGGTCTTTGTCAGGCTGCAGAGTGAATCAGACGCCTCCCTGTGGGTTTTGATTGATAATTATCGATAAGAATCTGAATGAAAAGTGTCCGAGACTTCCACTGTAGTGTTTGAAGAGATCAAAACTATTTATCTTAAGTTGTCGGCCACAAAACAAAATGTTGATATAAAGTTTTTTTTTTTAGTCAGATTTTTGTGGCCACGCTGACAGTTGAGATTTTTGTAAACATTTTTGTTTCCTTCACTTCTGTCCATACAAACATCAGACGTTTCCTGGACAGATTTGTTAGATTTGTACAGAGTAGAAAAGAATGGCCTTTGTTTTCGGTGTCACTCCACCTCAGGACTGATGTGCAACAGTTTTGACTTCAAAATCAATGAGCTCCTTGATTGGGCATTAAAGTATTCACCGTGGTTACCGGCAGTGACGTTTCATCCCCTCAGTGAAGGGGCGGGGCTTGCCTTGATCACCTGACTAATACTTGTTGCTGCTGCTGTTGTTGAAGTTCTCGTTTCGTGTCGATGGTAACCCGCAGCAACCGATCCCACTGATCCCCCACTTCCTCCTCACCGCTGTTCCTTCCTGTATCCCATGATTCTTTGCAGGAGCTGCGGGAGATCCACAGCCGGCAGCAGCGACAGAGACAGAGAGAGCTGGAGGGAGACACACACACACTGACACACACACACTCTCACATACACACTCCGATCGAGAGGAAGTCTGTTGAGCTGCACGAGAGCAGGTAAGAGTTTCATCTGTGTTATTATATCAGTAAATATCAAGTGTTGTTTTCCGGGAGGTTCATCTTTCTCTGTCGTGCTGCAGGTTGTCTTCAGACGAGGGTGTCTCCTGGAGGGATGAAGCAGGAATCTCTGCCCCCAACCCTCCGAGCCCAACCTCCATCTCTGCCCCTGATGCCTGGCTGAACAGAGTGACTCAGGAGGAGGAGGAGAGGAAGAGGAGAGGAATGGAGGAAGAAGAAGAGGGCAGGAAGAGTGCAGGATCAGCAGAAGAGAAAGAGGACGAGGGAAGAAGCAAGAAGGACATGCAAGATAAATTAAGCAAGCTGTTCGGTCAGCCGGCTGACCCCTGGGCTTCATCAGGTGTGTTGATGTGTCTAAGTGTTTTAGGTCGTCAACACAAGTGGAGATGATTGTTTAACTTAATGAGCTGAATTTAGAATTAACTGCAGATACTTTACCATGTTGTGTTGTTAGGTCCTTTTCTTTAAGAGATGTGAAAGTCTAGTCACAAATCTAAACCCTGAAAAACAATATATTGTAATAGTGGAGTTTAAAAACCACTAAATCTAGTTTCCTGAATGAAAATAAATAGAAGGTTTTATCAAGTGTTAAATATTTTCTCTTGCTGTTGACACTAATGTTCATTAGAAAACGTATCCGATTTGGACTGAGATCCAGATACACGCTCATAATTTTACATCAGAGACTAATGTTGAAAAAGTCATTCAGACATATCTTTTTTTGCTTGTACGACAGAAGTTTTGTTTAGTTGGTGTTAATTCGATTTTAAAAAAGTGTTGGATTTCAGTTCTGATATCTCAGTTTTTTCTGTTTATTTGCAGTGGAGAAAACTCCAGGACCCAGTCTCTTTGACCAGAAGACAGTCGTCAGCGGCTTCGACCAGCAGCAGCAGAATCAGAATCAGCAGCAGAATCAGAATCAGCAGAATCAGAATCAGCAGCAGAATCAGAATCAGCAGCAGCAGCCCCCTGTGAAGGTGGTGTACTACAGGGCTCTGTATCCATTTGATGCTCGCAGCCATGATGAGATCAGTATCGCTCCCGGAGACGTAATCATGGTACGTAGAACGTACTCACTAATGCAGTAACCACACAGTAATATCCTGAACCTTAATACATGAACATGGGAACACAGGATGATGATGATGATGATGATGATGATGATGATGATGATGATGATGATGATGTTTTGTGAGAATGATAATGACTTTACCTCAAATAAGTTTAGATGCAGTCACTAAAGGTCTCACGTGCATCCAGTATTATGTATATATTATGAACTGAGTCTGTAAATAAAGATGGACGATGCGTCTCCACTTCCTCTCACATTCCGGAAATGAAGACAAAATGTCCTGGGTACAAACGCTGCCGTTTTACATTGGACTTACCTAAAATGAAAGAAACCTTTTGTGCCCATCTGCTAACATGGAGAAGAGGCTGGGCCTTCATGGCCTATGCTGCAGCCAGCCGTCAGAATGTACTCAAGATCTTTTAGTTTCACGTTTGGTGGCTGACACGTCGGCCATCTTTATGTTCAGATATTTTATCGACTGTTTATTTATTTTAGAATTTGTGTGTGTGTGTGTGTGAATGTGTATTAACTGTCTCTTCTCTCCTCTGCTGTGCAAACTGAAGGTGAAGGGGGAATGGGTAAGTTCTCGCCCCCCCCCGCCCAGTGTTGTGCCTCCACCAATCATAAGCCAGCACTCATCTGAACTTCTGGTGTCATGTCATGTCGTCTCCATTCATTTGACAACGGATGAATGTGATTCGCTTTTTTTTGGAAATTTAATCAAGTCATTTAAGTCACATCTGTAAATGTTGTTAAGCTCGTTTTGTTTTCACAGTTAATATTGTTTAACTAAAGAAACCAACCTTCATGACTCTCTACCTCTATGAGTGTAAAGTCAATATTATTTTACCATTTTTGTTCCCATAGATAATCATTCCCACACATCTGTCCTGTTGGCAGATTTCCCGTTTTTATAAACGTGATTCCACAGCTCAGTCACTTGGCAGGTTTACATTCAAATCCTGCCAAACCTGCCTGTGAACATCACTGATGCGCTGTGTTGCAACTTCTTTTTACACATAACTGGAGTGAAGCTGAGGCGGATCCAGGTTGAAAAGAAAACATCAGCAGTTGAACACAAAACACTTGTAGTGGACATTTTGAGTCACAGTTGCCACAGAAGATTCTGTTGTAGCAGCTGCCAGCAGACGCGTTCGATTCCAAAGGTTTTTTATAAATACCATTTATTCACACACATTTCTAAACAAAGGGCCCAGGGTGAAAAATGTAGGAAATCCCTTTCCAGTGGACAGAGTCAGGTTTTCATTACGACGTTATTAAGGGTTAATGTTGGTAATTCAGTTCATTATCAGACAAAACAGTCTTGGAACCAGAGCACAACATTTACAAAAACGGTTCTTTACAACATTTTTATTTTTCTCACTTCTCATCCACTAATCTGCTCTTTTTTTTTTACTTCCTGGAACAGCTGCTGCTGTTGTGGACATTGTTGTGTCACCACTTAGCTGTTCTCCCATGAACCTGAACGTACGAAGTCTCTGTTAGTTTGTGTTCCTGCGTCTTTATCTAAACCCCGCCCCTCTGCTCCGACAGGTGGACGAGTCTCAAACAGGTGAACCCGGCTGGCTGGGCGGAGAGCTCAGGGGGAGGACGGGTTGGTTTCCAGCTAATTACGCAGAACGGATACCAGACAGTGAAGCACCGATCAGCCTGCGCTCCACAGCCTCAGTCACACCCACGTCTGCCCAGCAGCCAATGTCAACACCTCCTCCGGCACCTGGACACGCCCCCTCATCCTCCGCCAACAGTAACTGGGCCGACTTCAGCACAACGTGAGTCCTTCGGATGTTTATTCATTTATATCTATTTATTTAGTACTTTTCCGTTATTCTTTAAGGACAAAATATGTGAAATGATTGTACATATACTAAATAAAATGGATGTTTGTGTTTTCACTGACTCCAGATTATCACCCAGCAGCTTCTTTAATATTTATGTATCATGTGGGTGTGTATTTCCAGTTGGCCGTCAAATACAGCCAGCCAATCAGACAGCGAGGGTTGGGACGCGTGGCCGACCTCTTCAACCAGTCAGAATCCATCGCTCAGTGTTCCCTCGGCGCAACTACGGCAACGCTCTGCCTTCACACCTGCTACCATGACAACAGGCTCCTCCCCCTCACCTGTGCTGGGACAGGTAACTCATCTTTTTGAAGTCTTGGATCTAAATATCCAACTGTGTTTATAAAATAATGATACGAATGACGAGCTGCTGCTGTTTCTACATGAACCACTGAACTGTGATTGTTTGTCAGGGGGAGAAGGTCGAGGGTCTTCAGGCTCAGGCTTTGTATCCCTGGAGAGCAAAGAAGGACAACCACCTCAACTTCAACAAAAATGAGGTAGAGTTCCTCCATCTCTGCTCTGTTTTAATTGGATGTTTTTGTTTCTATTAGATCCTGATGTGAGTTATCATTATTGTTGCTATAGATAATAACAGTGTTGGAGCAGCAGGACATGTGGTGGTTGGGTGAACTGCAGACTGGACAGAGAGGCTGGTTCCCCAAAAGTTACGTGAAGCTCATCTCCGCCACCGTGACAGCTCCTGTCGTCGCCACAGCACGCAGCAAAAACACCAGGTATGTTCAAACGTTGCATCCACGTCAGACTGGGTGGATTCAGTTCGTCTCAGAGGTGATCTTTTCTGTGTCTCATGTCTCGTTACACCTCACAAAAAGCTTCTTTACAGTTTAAGTACTTGTTTCTCTTTTGTCTTCTAGTGAGTCCGGTGTATCAGAGAGTCCGCCCAATGGAAAACGACCCACCCCTTCCCCAACAAAACCCTCCGAGTCTGGTGAAGGTAAAACATGCACGTGTTCACCTGTAGGTATTTTTAACCTGGTAGGTGTTGAAGTGTCATTGACTCTGTTTATGTGCGTCTGCACAGAGTACGTGGCCATGTACACGTACGAGAGCAGTGAACAAGGCGACCTGAGTTTCCAGCAGGGAGATATCGTCATGGTGACCAGGAAAGAAGGAGATTGGTGGACAGGCGTGGTCAGCGGCAAAACGGGAGTCTTTCCATCCAATTACGTTAAACCTCGAGACTCTGCATCAGAAGTAAGAGTGAATTCAGAAGAGCTGAGATTGGATTCGGATTCTAGAAATCTTTTAAGTGACTCTAAACTTTATTTCTGTTTTTAGTCTTTGGGACCAGCAGGGAAGACGGGCAGCTTGGGAAAGAAACCAGGTGAGATTTCTCTTGTTCTATATCATTGTTACCTCCATCTAATCTCTTCTTTCTGTCCTCGGTGATGTTGACTAGATGTCGTTCTACTTCTTCTTCTTTCTGTCCTTTACCTCTGCAGAGATCGCTCAGGTGATCGCCCCCTACAGTGCTACAGGGGCAGAGCAGCTGACGTTGGCTCCTGGGCAGCTCATCCTCATCAGGAAAAAGAACCCAGGGGGCTGGTGGGAGGGTGAGCTCCAGGTACAAACTCTCATGCATAAATACAGTATATAATATATAAACACATACGTCATCGATGTAAAGAGAGAATAATCTGTAATGACTGTGCATAAAGTGAATCACTCCAGTAAATTATATTTACCTGAACTGAGACCTCATGAAATGATGACTCCAGCTTAATAACACTAAACCTCAGTTTCTTCAGAAGACATAACTAGCAACATGTTTTAATTCTATATCATATATTATATTTAATATCATAATTAATATTGTATATATGATGCAGGACCATGCAGACGCTTGTGGTGATTCATGACTCATAACTATGTTCTGGTTGGTTCAGGCTCGGGGGAAAAAGCGCCAAATAGGTTGGTTTCCCGCCAATTACGTGAAGCTGCTCAGTCCCAGCACCAGTAAGACGACGCCCACAGAGCCGACGCCTCCTAAACTGGCTCCGGCCAGCACAGGTACACTCACATGATGGATTTAATTTGTTCACTGATGTCACAGTCACATGGACATAACCGTGAAAGTGGAAATATTAACGACCTTTGTCTGTGGGTGTGAAGCTGTGTGTCAGGTGATCGGCATGTACGACTACCTGGCGCAGAACGACGACGAGTTGGCCTTCCAGAAGGGTCAGGTGATCACAGTGCTCAACAAGGACGACTGTGATTGGTGGAAAGGAGAGCTCAACGGGAAGGAGGGTCTGTTTCCCAGCAACTACGTCAAACTCACCACGGATACTGACCCGAGCACGCAGTGTGAGTGCACAGAAACACACACACTCGCACACACTGTCTCACGTCAGTCACAAAACACCTCACATGATGTACTTAAATAAACATACTCTCAGTTTAACACTAAAAACACACACTCTCTTCCTCACACACACACACACACACACACACACCCCAGAGCCAGGTGTGGAGATGCTGTCCCTCTCTGTCTTTGACCCTTAAGTTGGTTTGACCTGTGACCTTTCACCTTGACACTCCTTTGGGCCTCTTTGAAAACCTGCCTTTCATGCACCACCTCTGGGTGGTGTGTGTGTGTGTGTGTCTGTTTGTATGGTGTGTATGTGCATGCATGTGTGTGGATATGCACATTAGTGTAAAAGTGTTTCCTCTCTTCCTGCATGTGTTCCCTCAGCATGATCCTAAACTCAGAGTCTCTCGAGCAGAGACAGCAGCACTAACTGACCTTACTGACCAACAGGATTGTGGGTAGAACTGTAGAGCTGGGTAGAACATTTAAATTATAAGTGATTTACTTTTAGTGAAACAACACGAATCAATGAAAGACAAAAAACGAAATGATAAGTTGAAGAATTTGTTAAATCACAGTGTGTGATATCGTACAAATGATGAACATGATAAGAAGTTTCTCTAAACGCTTATATCAGTGATTATTAATCAATTATTGATTCATGAGTTGATGGTAAAAAACTCAAACCAAGATATTTGAATTATATGTCAGTTTAATTCATTTTGACTTTCAATCAATCTGCTCATTTTCGATAGAAGCTTCTTCTTGAATTAACTTGATTCAACGTAAACAGTCTGTTTTAACCCTTTGAATCCACTTCCTGCTGACGTGTCACCTGCTCCAGATCCTCTGCTTCTACGCTAGATTAGACCACACCTCCACACTCTCTGTCTTGCTGCACGCTCCACCCACCTAGCACCCGATTGGTTGTTGTTGTTGGTGTTGTTGTTTTGTTTAGTTGTTTTTGTTGATGTTGTTGTTGTCGTCCTCTCTCTAGGATCATATCATTACCCAGAACCCCCCTCTCCTCAAAGCCCTCAAAGAGACCCACTAGGCCACGCCCACTAGGCCACTCAACCAATGGGACAGCTCCAAGAGGTCACATGACCCGGAAATGGCGACTCTCCACCAATAGAAGCCAGAGAGAGACAGACAGACTGTAACGTTTAAGCGCCCTCTGGTGGCGAGAACTCTGTCTATGCATGGCTCTGACTGGACTTGGCCAAACTCTGTTTATCTGAGGCTCTGGCTCCAAACAGCACTGTTCAACAGGAGGAGATCAATAGTCAGGACTCCTCTCCAACTTTCCTCTCCTCCTCCTCCTTCTCTCTCGTCTTCTGTTTTCCCTCTTTTCTTTCCTGGCTCCTTGTCTCTGTCGCTTGGAAGGTGCTAAGTTAAGGAGGGAAGGAAGAAAGGAGGAGAGGAAAAGAGGAGACGAGACTATTGATCTCCTCTCTCCCAGATTGGACTGATGTTTTACCTGTACACACACACACACTCACACACACACACACACACACACACACACACACACACACACACACACACACACACACGTTAGCTCGTTCAGTGGATAGTGGGTCATTTTGTGGCTTCATGGGAGAATCTGTCATTAGCTCAGCTCCTCCCTCCTCTTTGTTTTTTTTCAACCTCGCTCCCATTGGTTCAGCGGCTTCATCCAACCTGTCAGTCACAAGTGATGGCCCCGCCCCTCACTAACCCCTCCCACAGCTTCACAGAACGACCCACTATCTGCTGGAGGGCGGGTCTCAATAAAGTCTTTCACTCTCCTCTCGTCACCTCCTCTCTCCTTAATGCCAAAGACTCCTTCCTCCTGCTTCCTCGTGTTTCCTCATGCTTCCTCCTGCTTCCTCATCTCCTCCTTCCTTCTTCCTCCCTCTCATGCACACACTCATTCAAAAGGAGGAGAGAAAGACTTGAGACACGTCCAGTAGCAGTCGCAGGCTTTTTAACTTCACACCCACGCCGCTGCTGCTCCCCCCCCTCCCCCCTCTGTGGTGTCACAGTCTCCTCTCGTCATTCTGTGCTCGACGAGGAGGCATAGAAGGGAGCGAGCAGCTGGAATGGGACGCGGCCCGTAGCTCAGGGCTGTAGCTGCTTAGCATACGAGCTAACCACACGTCACAAACACAAAATACAATAAGGTACTGAGTTGGGAGTCTGCACACACACACACACACACACACACACACACACACACACACACACACACACACGGTGATAATGTTTTTCTCCGTCGTAGTTTAACACTCTAAATATGTATTCACTTTAAATGACCCGTTTTCTGTTTGTTTACATGTGTGTTGTTATCTGTTGCTATGACGAGGAGATGCTGTCACACTGTTGAACACTGACTCAGATTCGGTACTAAAGACGCGGGAACGATTTAGGTCATTTTCAGGTAAACTAACAGTTTCACCCGTTTTCTCTCCGGCTGAGCGTCGGATGAGACAATCGATGCCACGCCCACATCTGTATGTCGAACGTGGACTGAGAGCCGGAGCCCCACGTGTTAGTCAGGGAGCTTTACAGATGTTGGTTAGTTTCGTTGTTTGTTTCCCCCCCAGCTCCCAGTTTAACGCTAAGCTAAGCTAATCAACTCGTGGCTCCAGCTTCATATTTAACACACAGACCTGAGAGCAGCGGAAATCTTCTCATTTCAAATGTCAAACTGTTCCTTTAAACGCTTCAGTTAGTTTTTAGTCGTCGCTCAATTTCACCAGCTGGTGAAACTTTTAAGTCGTTTTAACGTCGTCGTCGTCTTAAATCTCTCAAACTGTGATTCGCATCATCCTCACCACCAAGCCACGCCCCCTTTAATGCAAACCTACTGTATCACACATGTGAAATGTTGAGTCTGTGAGTGAATCACACATCAAGTGTCTCTGTCCTTGTGTGAGGAGGCGACAGAGGACGAACCGCCGCCGCTCCGTTACGTTCACTTCACGCGTGTGATTCCGCAGCGTCTCGTTCTCTCATCGAACGTTGATCCATTTGTTTTCTCTAAATGAACCAAACGAACACGTCGTCTTTACAGAACCTGAAAACCTCAGATATTTAATCCTGACGTCTCAAACGATTTACAACAGAAACACACGGCACAGCCTCACTTTTAACTCTCGAGCTGTTACCTTGGTTACGCACCCCCCCCCCCCCCCCACAGCATTAAAACCCAGCTTCCTCTTTGTTCCCATAGCAACAGATGAGCATTATAGCGGTTGCCATATCAGACTTATTGTGTTGTTGTTGTTTTGTTTTGTTTATCCAGATGACAGTATTGTGATTTTAATGTTTACCCTCAGAAACACAAACGATGAACGTAACGATTGTTGAACGTTTTTATACAACAAGCAATAGAGTTATTATTATTATGATGATGATGATTATCAACTCGCTCGGATCCCATTGGCTCCTGTGTGTCAGTATTGGAGGTGAAGTGCTCTGATTGGTTGAAAAGTCAAAGACCATCTGTTGTTGGACAAGCTGAGGCTGGAGGACAAAGAGATTTCTGTCTTTACAGTTCCTGGTTTTTTCAGGGTCGGAGAATCTTTTTGGTTTTTTCTCAGTTCAGTTGCCGATGGTCGAGACTTTTCACCGTCGGAGCGAGTATTTTAGATTTGAACAAAGAGCGACCTAAACCAGAGCCACGCTCGTCACCTGCAGCCACGAGTTCAAATCATGAACGGACTCGTTGCGGTTCAGGTGGAGGCGGGACACACGTCACATCCTGAACATTTTTAACTTTGTTTTCACGGTTTTCATCAAACCACACGGCTCTGGTTCAGTTCGGCTCGATCAGTACAAAGTCAAGCTCTGTATGAATTATGCTTCACCTGATAAATGGTGATCGGTCGATGCTTCTTATAAATAGCAACTCAGATGAATGGATTAACAGCCAAGCCAAATGTAACCAGACTGCTCGTGGTGTCAGTGAGTGAGTGAGTGAGTGAGTGAGAGAGTGAGTGAGTGAGTGTGTGTGTGTGTGTGTGTGTGTGAGTGAGAGAGTGAAGCATTAATGAGCGAGTGTGTGTGTGTGTGTGTGTGTGTGATTGTGAAGCATGAATGAGCAGTTGTCTGTGAACGTCAGGTGGAACTCATAGGATTAAAAAGGAAAATGAATGAATGAACTGTACAGAATGTCCAGAGTGAAAATGTGCCGAGGTTTTATTGATGGAGATTTTTTCTTTGATGAAGCGGTGAATGGTCCTGATGATTAAACGCTCTGAGACACACCGCAGTCGACTGGCCTCGTTACTCACACACACACACACACACACACACACACTCACTCACTTCCATTCATTTCTTTGAGTTTTAACGCAGTAACCTCAAACTTACAACAGAAGACGTTTCTTTACGTTGATGTTTTGTCGGCGTGTTTGTCCCCAGATAGAAGATGAGTCCTCACAAAATGACTATGAACATATTTTAATATCTACAAATACTAAAGATTATAGTCCACAGTGAGTCGTGTTACTTCAAGCTGCAGTAATTAGTGTTTTATATGAACAGAGAGAATTATCAGCAACAACCTGCAGCTGTTTTCAGTTAAAACATCTGCATGGAGATCATGAAAACATCATTTTAAAAGTCAGTAATAACTTTTACTGTGTGTTTGTCGACCTGCTGCGTCATCCTCCGGCTCCAAAACCACTTTACAGTCAGTGCAGCAGAGACAAGAAGAGAACGATGTTGAACTTCAGCAAAGACCGCTCACGTCTTCATCTAACGTTGTTACTGAGAAACTAACTGACTCCACAGCAGCTCTTGTTACGAGCAAAAGATATTTGAAACGTCTTGAAATGTATTTTTTCGTTTTGTAAAATCTGTCAATCAATCAATCAGTTATTTTTTACAGCTAATTCTTCTATCCATCGATTTTCTTCATCTGGGACGTTTCAAGATATGAATGTTTATTTTATATGAAGCTGCAAAGTGCTGACAGACGTGAAATAATCGAGTAGATAATTCTAGGTCTGATCAACTGGTGGTATTTTATTCATATCTTTGATACTTTGGTCAATAAGATAAGAGATAAATAAAAAATGTTTCAGTCTCGTTACATGAAAATATCCAGAGAATCTACAAAACGTTTTTTTGTCCCTGAAGCAAAACAGGAAACTTCAAATTTAAGTCAACAGCTTCTGATAAATACAAACTTTTATCAGTCACACACGTGTCTACACAAATATTCTGGAGAACGAGAAACACAACACACACACTCACTCACACACTCCTGCAGATCCTCACTGTTCTCAGGTATGTAGCTGCTAGTTAAGTTTTAATGAGGGTTTAATATGAATGTTTTCTACTTCTGTGTTTGAGGATGTTTCTTTGACAGCTGTGTGTGTGTGTGTGTGTGTGTGTGTGTGTGTGTGTGTGTGTATGTCTGTGTGTGTGTGTGTGTGTGTGTGTTCTCCAGGGTGCGCTGACCTCCACCTCCTGGACATGCTGAGTCCCATGGAGAGGAAGCGTCAGGGCTACATCCACGAGCTGATCGTCACTGAGGAGAACTACGTGAACGACCTGCAGCTCGTCACAGAGGTAGAAGAAGAACCTCACGATCTCACTGCAGCTCAGCTTCAGAACTAACTATAGATCATCTGCACGGAGGTTTCATTTCTCTCTAACACTGACGTGAACTGGGCCGGGGTCAAACTCCTGCTCCGCAGAATGAGAAAGACGTTTATTTCTGTCTTCCTCTTTTAATTTGACACTTAAACAACATATTTTAATTTTAATAAAACATTTTAATGTTGTAGCTGCGAGTGTTTGACGTGGGAATCTTGAAACTCAAACATTTACATTCAGACACAAGAGGATGAAACAGCTGATTCCTCATTGTTACACTTGACGCAGCATCACAACTGTACTTGTGTGTGTGTGTGTGTGTGTGTGTGTGTGTGTGTGTGTGTGTGTGTGTGTGTGTGTGTGTGTGTGTGTGTGTGTGTGTGTGTAGATTTTCCACAAACCTCTGTTGGACTGTGAGCTGCTGACGGAGAAGGAAGTCGCCATGATCTTCGTCAACTGGAAGGAGCTCATCATGTGCAACATCAAACTGCTCAAGTAAAACAAGAACACACACACACACACACACACACTCTCACACACTCACACACACACACACACACACACACACACACACACACACACAAACACACACTCAGGCAGGTTTTAAAATTCAGACCAAACTCAGAATAAAATGATTCGTGTTGAGACAGAAGTATTTTTCCTGAGTATTTGTTTCGGTCGCCAGACGTCTAGACTTTACTCTGCAGGAGCTTTAGAGACCAAACCCCTCCCCCTCCCTCGTCTTCCCCTCAGAGCTCTGAGAGTGAGGAAGAAGATGTCCGGAGATCGGATGCCGGTGAAGATGATCGGTGACATCCTGACCAATCAGCTGCCTCACATGCAGCCCTACATCAGGTCCAGCTTCTCATCCCACTGAGTCTGTTCTCTTCACGATGTCGGTGATGTCGTCTGTCATTCATGTGTGTGTGTGTGTGTGTGTGTGTGTGTTCAGGTTCTGCTCGTGTCAGCTGAACGGAGCGACGCTGATCCAACAGAAAACAGACGACAACCCTGAGATCAAAGATTTCCTCAAGGTAGAAAAGCTGACGACAGTTCCACGTCAGCAGGAGGAGGAGGAGCCACTGATCTGTAGACTTTCATCAATTAAAGAATCCGTGACTCACCCGTGTTCTCACATGTCTCCTCTCTGTCAGAGGTTGGCCATGGACCCCAGGTGTAAGGGGATGCCTCTGTCCAGTTTCCTGCTCAAACCCATGCAGAGGGTCACACGCTACCCGCTCATCATCAAGAACGTATGTGCAGCACACACGTGATCTTACAATGTACATACATGACTAGAGACTGGTGACAAACAGAAGGAATAAAAACGTTCAGTGTTAAATCTACGAGTCTCTGAGCTCCACGATGAAGATGAAGAGCTCTTCATCGTTTTCACAGCGACCCCTCGTTTCCTGCGGTCGGGGTCTCGTCTTCTTTAATTTGTCACCTGACTGTTTATCACAGGAGCTGAACTGTGAGTGAACTTTAAACGTGTTTCTGTTGTTGTCGATCACAGACGTTAGAAAACACTCCGGAGTCACATCCTGACCACAGTCACCTGAAGGCTGCTCTGGAGAAGGCAGAGGAGCTGTGTTCCCAGGTGAAACACGTGTGTAGTTAACATGTTAAGCTGTGTTCCCAGGTGAAACACGCGTGTAGTTAACATGTTAACATGGAATGATTTTACCAGAGTGATGTTCGTTTTATCGATTTCTCTGCATTTGTGTGTTTTCAGGTGAACGAGGGCGTCCGGGAGAAAGAGAACTCAGATCGTCTGGAGTGGATCCAGGCTCATGTTCAGTGTGAAGGCCTGTCTGAGGTGACACACACACACACACACACACACACACACACACACACACACACACACACACACACACTAAAACTATACATTCTAATATTTAAACAGATAAAAATCTCAGAAGTTCTGATGAATATTCATCATGTTTAAATGTTTACAGACTGAAACAAGACTTTGTCTGAACTCTACAGTATCATTCTCTCTCTCTCTCTCCCCCTCTCCCCCTCTCTCTCTCTCTCTCGTTCAGCAACTGGTGTTTAACTCCGTCACGAACTGTTTGGGTCCCAGGAAGTTTCTCCACAGCGGCAAACTGTTCAAAGCCAAGAGCAGCAAAGAGCTGTACGGCTTTCTGTTCAACGACTTCCTGCTGCTGACACAGGTGAGTGTGTGTGTGTGTGTGTGTGTGTGTGTGTGTGTGTGTGTGTGTGCATGCATGTGTGAGTGTGTGTCACTGACAGAACGTCTCTCTCTCTCTCACCAGGTCACCAAACCTCTGGGCTCGTCCGGCTCCGACAAAGTCTTCTCGTCAAAAACCCACCTGCAGTATCGGATGTACAAGACGGTGAGACAGCACGAGCTTTTTCCAAACGTCCTTTGGTCTCAGGTTTTTACTTTCAGACTTTTGGTCGTCGACATGTTTAACTGAGGTTTGATGAAACCCGCCGGCTTCTCGTTGACTCGGGGAAGTTGACGTAAACGCCTGTGTCTCTTTCAGCCGATCTTCCTGAACGAGGTGTTGGTGAAGCTGCCGACGGACCCGTCAGGAGACGAACCTCTGTTCCACATCTCCCACATCGACAGAGTTTACACGCTCAGGGCCGAGAGCATCAACGAGCGGTGAGACACACGTGGTGGAGACACGCAGATGAACACGTGTGGCACCTTTGTGTTTGAGCACAAACCTCAAATGTAATTTAAAATATATAAATGTGTGATTTCTGTGTTGGTGCAGGACGGCATGGGTCCAGAAAATTAAGGCGGCGTCAGAACTCTTCATCGAGACAGAGAAGAAGAAGAGAGAGAAGGCGTATCTAGGTAAGTCCACCTTAAGTTTCTGTGACTGAAGCTGAAATGAAAATTAATATAAGTTAAATAAAGTTTCTGAAGTAAATCACATCTACAGAGTTTCACTCTACATATTTAAATTATTTCCTCATTTGAATCCTATTCTCACAACTTTGCTGTGACGCTAAGCTAACCTCGAGCTTCAGTATCTGGGTTTGATATTTCAACATTTAAATCCGTATTGTTTGTAATTTCCTTCGTGATGTCGATGATGAGGTATTAAAATATATTCCATTCTGTTCGAGTGTCTCTTCAACCATTAGAAACACGTTGAAAAGTGTGAATCTTTATTATTTCAGTTCGCTCTCAGAGAGCTACGGGGATCGGTCGGCTGATGGTCAACATCGTGGAGGGAATCGAGCTCAAGCCCTGTCGCTCTCACGGTACGCACGCTCACACTGGAATATATATAACAAAGGACAAAAGACTGCGTCGTCCTCTGATAACATTCCTGTTTGTCTCTGCAGGTAAAAGTAATCCATACTGTGAGGTGACCATGGGCTCCCAGTGCCATATCACCAAGACGCTACAGGTTTGACTGCGGTCGATCACGTTTGATTCATGTGATGATTTAAAATAAGAAACGAGTTCAGTCGAGACTTTTTTATTGTTTAAAGAGTTTTAATTCACTTTGAAAAATATTCATTACAACCTTGACTGACTTTATTTGTTAAAGCTTTTATTTTATTTTTCTGTGTGTATGAAACGTCTTGAAGTTATTGGAGCGTTCGCTCTCAGTGGTTGAATGAGTTTAACGTCTTCTCTCTGGGTTGTTGTCTCTGCAGGACACGTTGAATCCGAAGTGGAACTCCAACTGTCAGTTTTTTATAAAGGACCTGGAGCAGGACGTCCTCTGCGTCACCGTGTTCGAACGAGACCAGTTCTCCCCCGACGGTCGGTGATGTTCAGACAGACCCAGGTTTGAAAGATCTTCCCTCAGATCAACGTCTGTGTCTAACGTCTCCGTCTCGTCTCGTCTCTCTCCTCCAGACTTCCTGGGCAGGACAGAGATCCGGTTGGCTGAAATAAAGAAAGATCAGGGCTCTAAAGGACCAATCACGAAGCGGTTGCTACTGCACGAGGTTCCCACAGGAGAGATTGTCGTCAGACTGGACCTCCAGCTGTTTGAAGAACCTTAAACCCAGAACAGGATCAACATGGACCGGACTCCGTGACCAGGAAGAGGGGCTGGACTGGACTGGACTGGTCTGGATCGTCTTTGTCTGGTTCAGTTTCTTAGATCAGACGAGGAAACATTTCTATTATTGTCATTTCACAGTTGAATATTTAATTTCTAGTTTCTGAAAAATGTTCTGAAGAGTCTTAAAAAGCTTCAGACTCAGTTTCATCTCTTAAAGAAGATTTAACACGTGAGACAGATGGATTATGATGCAGGCGTCTTTTTTTTCATCCATATTAAATTCTCTGTCATTATTTATGCTGCTGGAACCTGGAGCTCAGACACTGGACAGTCGTTGTCAGTTTGTTTTTAATTATTAATATTATGTATTTTTGGACTTTAACAAAAGCAGCAAAGGGCCGAGTCGGACTCGAACCCACGGCGTCTGCAGGAGGACTCAATCATTAAAAAAAACAAAAAGCAAGAGACGATATTAATATTGTACCTAACCTCGTGGTTCTGAAGGTTCTGAAGGTTCTGAATCTCTTAAAATCTACATTCCAGGCCACAGAAGTCTTACACACTAAACATGTCCACGTCTTAAATAGTTTTACTGCTCTTTAAAATGATTGTATGAGAGGAGAGCTCCAAGACCAGGTCCAGTCCAGTCCAGTCCAGCTCAGCGTCACTACAGTATCTGATCCAGTCGTCTGTCGGAGATCGGCCGGGTCCTGGTTTCTCTCCTTTTGCGTCATCAGACAGACTCTCCAGTGACAATCCCTCCTGCTTTGTCCCCTACACCCCCCCGAAACCCCTGTGTGTGTGTGTGTGTGTGTGTGTGTGTGTGTGTGTGTGTGCGTGTGCGTGTGCGTGTGCGTGTGTGTGTGTTAGGGTCGAGGTACTGCATGTTAAAGGGACCGCGACATTTTGACTTTATGTACAGGAGAAAAACTAACAATGCGAATAATAATAATAATAATGAATCTATAGAAACACATGACAAGTGTACATAAATTGCCAAAATGTCCTTTTGTGTGAATAATGATGATAATGATCAGGTTGGACTAATTTAAATTGAGGTACTGTGAAGAAGAACGTCTTTGTTTTTATTGGACGTTGAACGCACACAGGGGTTCTGTAGGTGATTCTGTCGTCACGTGTTTTACCTCTGGTGTCACGTTGCTGCTGTGCGGAGACGGCACAGCGGCCGTCGCTATGCAGGGAGGGACAAACCTGACGGTATCCCAGGGGCCCAGAGTCGGATCGATGGGGGGGGGCCTCTGACGCGCTATAGGTACTGCAGACGTGTATTTTATAAGAAACGGCATTTCCACACGCTAACCATGAGACAGCTTAGCGTAGAAATCATTTTACTGTGCGTCGGCACTCCCAGCACTTTTAAAACAGACACTGTCGCAAGCGTTAGAGCAGAGGAGACGACTTACAGGGGTCACACAGCGGCCATTTTGAATTCTCGAAGCAGGAAACGTAACCTGGAAGATTAGTAAAAAAAAGACGAAATTGTATTCTTGTTGTCAATAAAAGACCAAAAGTCTTTCAGTAGCCGCGACTGGATTTAAGATGGACGACATGGCATCACCCTAAAAGTGAAGCCACATCATCTCCATAGCCCCCTAGTGGCTGGCTGCAGCATAGGTCATGAACCCAGCTTCCTTTACGTTAGTGGAGGAGACGAGGGCCAAACTGAAGCTCATGTACGTGATCGCTGGCTCCACACCAACGACTCTACTGCGCACACCTCTCGTTTAAAATTACGTCCCAAGTACAATATGGCGTCTCCCGTATCTGGGACATCTCGGCTACATGTTTGTACGATGTGAGTGACGACCGTAGCTACTTAAATGTGGCTAGCTACTTGTAAAATCTGGTTAGCTAGCACATATACTTGAGGTCATTAGAGTTCCTCGCCAAAACAATATCTGCTACAATTAGCGAAAAAGCTATAGCCTGCTAGCATCTTGAAATTTATATAAATGTGAGACATTTTGAATATTAAAATTTTTAACTTCTTTTAACGTTAATCCCGCTTCGTACTTCTGGTGCCTTCATATCAGGTTGCGTTAGCTTGTTTACGAAAGCTTGCGCTCTAGTTCAACACCGGAAAAAACATCCAGTCGCTGATTTTCGAAGGACAACAAATCTAAGTGTTTATATTCATATCATTACTTGATTGTTTTCAAGTACACAAACTCAGGAGTCGCTCTGAAGGCAGCGCTAATCCTCCTCGCAGACTTTCCCCACCTGAGCGTTTCAAATGGCCGCTGCGTTCGCCAGTCAGACGACAGATAAAATCCCAGTGTGTTGTATATATACGTTAGTTAGCTAGCCACTCGGCCAGTTAGTCAATTTAGCTAGAGACGTTTTTAATTTAACGCCACGGTTACAGTCACACACTGGATTACCACGGAGACAACCTATAGTTACCTTAGTGACCAGTCACTGTCCAATCAGAGGTCAGCCAGGCCGAGCCGGCTGCAGCATCACGGCAGTGGAGGCAGGTGTGAATGTGTGTTTCCCCAGATTGAAGCTAACGATGATGATGAGGATGAGGATGAGGATGAGGATGGTCGTCATCGTCCCTGTCGACCCTGTTCTGTTCTTACTGTTCTACCCGACCTCCTCCCTGAACCTAATCCAGTTTGAACCTGTTCTCACTGTCTATCTTCCAGGTTGTGTATAATACTACTGCTAATCTGAGAGTTAATATATGAGCGGGGGGGTGGGGGGTGGGGGGGGTGGAGACTGCTGTTAATTATCACTGTAGAAGAAGATGTACGTTGTTGTCTTTCAATGTTCAGAATAAACTCCAGTTGGACCAAGACGCTGCTGCTTCAGGGATCATGTTTGAACTCACGGACGGGTGACGTCAGGGGGAGGAGTCATCAGAGTCACTCTCAAGAATGAGAAATAAAACAAAACGTTCTGATTTGATTTCCTGTGACAGTTTGAGTGTTTGGGGAAATTTTAGACATTTTTCCATTTCAAACTTTAATCGTTAGAACTGAACAAACTTTCTGAGGAAAATCTGTCTGCTAGAGTTTCTCTAATAGAAATAAAAAATGAAATTGCTTTACCTGATACCTTCTGACATTAGGGTTTTTCATTAAAGTCCAACAAAAAAGAGTTTTTAATTTTGTTGCCGATCATGTTCCTCAAGACTTCAACGAGTCAAATGTCTAAATTAAATTCATCGAAATATTTATTTTATTCTCGCAAACACAAGACAAAAGTAAATTACTTTTCTTTTTTTTTTACTTTTGTAATAAACTCCAGTGTCTCAGTCAGTGAATTATCTCCACAGCTCAGTGTTGTGCTGCCACATGCACAGAGGGGGGCGCTGTCTTTAAACGAGCTGCGTCAAAACCAAAACCCTATGGTCCAAACATGAGCAAGAAAACCGGAAGTTCAACCAAATATGCCTTCAAAATAAAAAATAAAAATACATTTTTCCCATGTTGGTGCACTAAGGATCAAGTCAGTGGTAATAAATATCATGATGGTTCACTACATAACACTCCAACTTTATTTTAAATGAGGCTTTATGTTATAACACACACTACACTCCCATCTCCATCTGCCTTGTTCTAGTTCAACCTTTAACTTCTACTTTAATCCCATTTAAATCTTTTACATGATTTCTTTTCTTTTTCTTAATGCTTGTGATGTTTCACTCAAAACAAACTGAATCTCCGTCCTGACAGGAGTCAAATCAATGAACTAACCCTGTGCTGTGTTTTTTGAATTACAATTAAAAGAAAGTGAAATCAAGTGATCTGTGGAGAAGGTTCGAACTAAATAAAACCATAGACTGTATATAAAGGTTTATATACAGTCTATGGTTTGAACTGAGACTGTTGAAAATGAATGTCAGGGTCCAAGGTCAGTACTTTCCCCCCCAGGTTTGCCCTGTGAGCTTTTATTTTGACAGTCCAGACAGGAAACACGTGTCGTTGTGTTATGAAAGCTCAGAGTGTTTATAAACGTGAAGCTGCTTTAAACTCGCACGTGAGCTCGCGGGCTTCAGGTGGTAACATGTGTCACAGTGTCTTCTAGTGGCTCCTCAGTGTGCGTCAGACTGAAGAACCTGGTGAGGGTGTCATGGTGGAGCAGAAACTCTGAGAACATTCAGTTCTTTCTCTGAAGAACCTGGTGAGGGTGTCATGGTGGAGCAGAAACTCTGAGAACATTCAGTTCTTTCTCTGAAGAACCTGGTGAGGGTGTCATGGTGGAGCAGAAACTCTGAGAACATTCAGTTCTTTCTCTGAAGAACCTGGTGAGGGTGTCATGGTGGAGCAGAAACTCTGAGAACATTCAGTTCTTTCTCTGAAGAACCTGGTGAGGGTGTCATGGTGGAGCAGAAACTCTGAGAACATTCAGTTCTTTCTCTGAAGAACCTGGTGAGGGTGTCATGGTGGAGCAGAAACTCTGAGAACATTCAGTTCTTTCTCTGAAGAACCTGGTGAGGGTGTCATGGTGGAGCAGAAACTCTGAGAACATTCAGATCTTTCTCTGAAGAACCTGGTGAGGGTGTCATGGTGGAGCAGAAACTCTGAGAACATTCAGATCTTTCTCATCCTTCAACTCTTCTCTTCAGCTCAGGTGAACCAGCTTCAGTCCTCCACAGGTTTGATGTGACCAGAAACATGGCGGCTGCTTTCTTCAGGAGGAGATCGAGTATAAACGTGAGTTCACTGGTTTAAAACCATGTGAGTAGTTTTTAATATCGACAGAGAGAAGAACCACATCTTCAGACTGCAGCATTCAAATAACACAGCAGATTAATAATAATAATTATAACATTATACATGAGGTTATTGCTTTTTATAAGCAGCATTTTACTGTTTTATGTGGATTAACTTATTGAATGTACTGGTAAGTAAAATGAAAAAAAGAACAAACTAATTTCTGATACATATATTTGTATTAGTGTCATAAATATTGGATAATTGTTTGGACCGTAGACTGTCACTAGACATTTCTCTATAATAAATACAAATTTTAAATATAAATATGGAATAAGCCAGAGGGGCCAGAAAACTTCTTCAAATTAAAATCCTAAAAACATATATCATATATTATAAGTTTATAGGTTTGTGTGTAGTATATGAAACTTAGAAGCCAGAATTTGTATTTTTACAGTGAATATCAGACTTTGTGTGTCGTCAGATGTAAAATGTTCTTTTCTTTTTCTATGTAGCAGTTTGGAATTGAAATTTGGATTTTAAATGACCAAGTGCATCTGATAATTGAATTGTGTGTGTTCACTTTGATGGCGTGTGTCCAGTGTCTTCACAGAGAGTTGTGTAGAGTTGTGTGGAGGCCGCAGGCGGCTCAGCTCAGCTCCACACCTTCAGACAGGAAACCACGAAGAACTCACATCAGTAAGAAAGACAATCGTGCGTGTGATTTTCTATCATGTGGAATCTCAACTATCACTGTATTCTAGTCATATGTATTAGTTTAAGCATTTATAATAAGGATTAAGTCGTTGTTTAAATGTTTTGAGATGGTGAGTAGTCATTTTTCAAACATCCTATCTCTGCATGGAAGTTTTTATTTTTGTTATCTTCACCAAATGAAGCTGCCAGTGAAAGAATATTTTGAAGAGAAGCGACGATCAGCAGTTTGATTCTCAACATGTTTTTACTGGTAGAAAAAGCCAAACCTCAGCCTGCGGTCGATGTTGCTAAACTCCTGGAACAGCTGTTCTCTCAAAGGAGGCCAGGCACAGCGCCCCCAGGTGCTGGTAAAGGTCAGTACATGGAGGATGTTGTGTAGAGCATTATTGACCAATCTGCAGATAAAGTTTAGCTGAGATGATTCATGTTTGGTAGAAGTTTTTATGTACCAAATGGCTTTTGTTCAATTAAAAGTAAGAACCTGCACATTTTCCAGTTAACAGTGATGTATTACAAAGTAAATCTTCTCCTGTAAGATGGAAATATTGGGATTTTATACCATTTTACTTGAGAAATGAATGAAACAATTGTCTGAAAGTAGTTTCTGGTTATTGTTTGTCAGCCGAGTTGGTAAAATGTTCATTTTTTTTCAAGCGATTTGTTCTGCTTCTTGTTTTACAGTCCTTTATATTTGTTTTTTTTCCTCCTCTTCCTCATCTCTTCTTCTCTCCTCCCTCCAAAGCCTCAACCATCTCCTCAGCAAATGTCTCCACCTCAGATGTTCCTCATTTGTCAAAAAAAAATCCATCAGTTTCTGTTGTTCCTGCTTCGTCTACAACAACATCTTCTTTAAACCCTGCAGCACTTTCCCCTCAGCCAACACCAGCATCTTCCACACAGACGCCTCAGCGTCCTCCTCCTGGCTTCATCCAGGACTTCACTGCTGATGCTGTTTCTACAACCTCAGCTCCTCCAACGTCTGGATCTGCAGCGGCTTCAGCAGAATGCCAAACTTCAGCCCAAACAATAGAAACCAAAGTAGAAACTGCAACTGAACCATCAACAGAGTCGACTCATCCTCTTGTAGAAGCTTTAGAAACTCAGGCTTCAGTTGTTGAAGGTCCAGTAGAGCCTCCGACAGACGTCACAGTAGATACAGCTCCAAAAATACAAGTGATGAGCAAAGATTCAGGAGAGGAGGGCACCACATACACTACCGTAGTAGAGTCCTCGGGAGAAACTGCAGTAAAGACTAGTATTAATCCTGTGGAGGCAGTAGAAACTCCAGTAGAGCTTCTGACAGACGTCACAGTAGAAACAGCAGCTGCAGAAGAACAAACCAAAGCCACAGATTCAGGACAGGTGGGCATCTTGTTCACAGCAGAACCCTCAGTAGAAACTACAACAGGAACATCAGCAGACACAAGCACCGCTCCTCAGGAAACGTCACAGAGAGTAGCAGCTCCTGAAGGTTCAGCAGAAACTATGATAGACGTCACATTGATAGAAACTACAATAGATTCACCAGTAGAGGTCAGACTTCCCCCAGTAGAAACAGAGGAAACTACAGCGTCTGTTGCAGGATCAGTGGATGAAAGAGGAGAAGTCACGAGCGTGGAGCTGGAAGTCGTCAACGTCTCCTACACGACAACAGCAGAACCTTCATTAGAAACTACAGGAGACGCCACTCCTGCCCCTGTGGTTACACCTGAAACTACAATAGAAGCTAAAGCAGCTCAGACAGAAGAAAACATCACTGACTCTGGAGCAGTCAACGTCCCACACTCTGCAACACTATTCCCTTCATTAGAAAGTACAGAAGAACCACCAGTGGAGTCCGTGACCTCTGCTCTAGAGGGTGAAGCTGCCGTTCTTGAACGTACAGTAGAAATTGACCAAAACGCACAGGAACCTGCAGTTGTAGCTTTAAAAACCAAAGTAGAGTCGACGGTAGAATCCTCCTCAGGGAAAGTCTCTGTCGAAGAGGAGGAGAGCGAAGCTGAACAGATGACTTTAGAGTCTGTGACGCTGCATTCAGTGAAAACCTCGGTGGACTCTCTGAAAGCAGACGAGCTCCTCCAAACAAAGTTTACCCTCGATGAGAAGATAGAGGAACGACTGCAGGAGTTGTTGGTCGGTGGAGACCACGAAGCTGCGGCCAAAGCTGAGAACTCAGGTCAGGACGAGGGGGAAGTTTTGTCTCGAGTTCTTTCACAGTGGAGCTCTCTGCCTGACGACCTTCAACAGCTGGAGGGAGAAACCGCCACTTTGATGACAGAGCTTGTCTGTCGAATTCCTGCGGCGCCTCCTGAAACTGATGAAGCCATAAAAACGAGTTCAGCCTCTGATCAAACTCCGGGAGCTGATGTTGCGTGTGTGGAGGGAGAGGAGGTTGAAGAAGAAGCCATGACACTTGAATCCATAACTTTATCTGAGGTGGAGGCTGAAGTCGAAAATCTCGTAACTGAAGCCCTGCAAGAAACAAGTGATGCGCTTGAGAAAGAAGCTGATGCTCTGGCCAAAGAGGAGAAGATGGAGGTGAAGATGGAGGTGAAGATGGCGACAGGGGACGTTGTTTATAGTGACGCAGCAGAGGCTGAAATTATAATGTTCGATTCCATCTCTGAAGCAGCTGATGTGATAGAAGCTGAGATTCCTTCTATGATGGAAGCCATGTTTTTCTCTGAGCAAGAGCAGAGGCCGGAGTCTCTGCTTCCGTCGCTGCTGCAGAATGAAATGATTGTTACTCAGGAAGCAGAAAAAGAATCAGCTCAGCAGGAGGGAAGAGTCGTGGAGGCCATGTCTCTAGAGTTTGTGACGTTGGCTGAAGTCGAGGCCTCTCTGGGAACTCTGCAGCACGAGTCCCTGAGTGAAACCGCCGTGTATCTGGAGAATGAAGCTGAAGTTCTCGCTGGGGAGACGAGGACGGAGGTGGAGGAAGGAGCGAAGTCTGAGGAGATCACTGAGGCTCTGGACATCGAGTCTCTGTCTCTGGCTGAAGATCTGCAGACTGATGCACTGATGGAGCAGCTGCTGTTTACTGTTCCTGTCACAGCAGCAGGAGCTTCAGAAGCTCAGGTCGACCAGGAGGTTGTAGGAGCGAATACTTCAGACGGTAAGTTTGACTATAAGGAGAAGAAAAGATGAGAAGGTGGAAGATAGAAGTTATATCCAGTGCAACTTACACTTGTGTAACACACAAACAGAAGTTGAACAACAACTACAGTTTCTCAATAAAATGATTCTAAAGAGTTTTGCAGAATTTTCCATGACAGATGTTTTTAACTTGAATGTTTTCATGTGTGTCGTGAAGAGTTGGATCCAGTCCAGAGACTTTTCCTGGAGAAGATCAGAGAATACAACAACCTGCGCAGGTAGAGACGCCAAAGAAGTTTCCTGTCATATTGTTTTTTTATATAAAACGTCTTTGAATAATTTGATCAGATGTGTCTTGGAACAGAGAAAATGTAGGATGTAGGTTTCCTGCTTATTTAAAGGTTAAGTAAGTTTTGTACCACGTTGGACATGTTGTCTCCTCTCAGGTCCAGTGGAGGACCAGTGGCGGTGGACTCTGATTATGAGCGTCACCTGTCAGAGGAGACGGCAAAGCTCCAGAGACTTCATGGAGGAGGAGACCTGAGCAGCTTCCCTCAGTTCACCTTCACCGGTGAGAGAGACGTGGAGGGTAGAGAGAGGTTCAGTCCCTGTAGTGTTTGTGAAATGTGGTTGTGTTTTCACCCTCAGGGACACCGTGTCACCATTTCATGTCCCGGAAGTAAATGTCCCTTTCGCAGTTATTTAGATTAACCAGTCATTTGTCAGTCACACACACACACATTTTCACCACACACACTCATTAAAATATAAACAGTGTCAAACTAAAATCATATAAACTCATTTTCTTATTGTGTTGTTTTCTTTCTAGAGCCCGAAATGGACCAGGACCCAAAATGATTCATGAATTTCTACTTCCTGCTGTTCATCCTCCTCTGCTTTGAATTGACCTGAAGAAATGGGAGAAGAGGAATGAAGTGTTTTATTTTATTAAAGCAGAACTTTCAAAAGACTAAGTCTGGTCTTTTTAGGAGTTTGGGGATGTGTCACACGAGGTGATTTAAATCAGACTTTCTTAACTAACAATAATTAGAGACTTTTGACAGATCACTCGTAGGGACTTGACTTTTTTACTCAGTATTATTAAATAATGTTAGCAATGGTGGAAAAGAAGAACCGTGGAGTGCAAGGTCTTCTGGTCCAAAACGCTGTTACAGCTTTCATTAATATGTAAATGTAAGTAACAGTAAACTGTGGTTGATCATCAGGATTTCATATGACTTCTAACTTCTGTGACCCGAGCAATGAAATGTCTAGACTGATATCAGGACTCAACTTAGACTCGAACAAAGTTGTGATTTACTCTCACCACCGTGTGCGACCTGCAATTACAGCATCATGACACAGTGTGTCTATCCCCTCATGCTTTCATTTCTCTCTCGGTTGAATTTGTTCTCTGTATTTCTCTGCACACGCTCTGTCCTCTCTTCATCGCTGCTGGATGTGGTGACAGAGCCAGTCTTTTCCAAGTCACCCCCCCCACCACCACCACCACCACCACCACCACCACCCCCTCCTCAGTCACGACTTTGTAATAAACACGGTGTGAGTCACAACCACAGATTGCACACGCACACAAAATAAGCGCAGCGCCAGACTCCATTCTAAAAGCAGGTCAAAATAAAACTTCTATCCCGTTCCTCTTGGATTTTCGCAGGGTAAACACCCGTTTGATCAATGAATCGATGCGGGTGATCGTTGGGAACAATTCGGCTGCGTGGATTCACACGATGGAGGAGAACGGAACCAACGAGAGGAGAGTTGATGGTCACGTTCATTCAAATCCAGATGTGCCCGTCAGGATGCGCTCGGTGCTGACGTCATCCAGTTATAGGCGGTCGCTCAGATTGCCTGTGCAGAATCGTGTGTGTGTGTGCAGAACTGTGCGTGTGTGTCTGTGCGTGCGTGTGTTCGCCCCTCATCACGCCGCTCGTCACCAGTTACAACCTCGACACACACACACACACACACGCGCTCCTCGCACACACGCCGCCATCCTGCGTGTGACACCGCGGGTGCGTTAGCCTGCTAGCCAACAAGCTAACGGACGTCTGGACGCGCGGTCCCGTTCCCTCCTGTGTTTGTCGCGCGGTGATGTTCGGGCGTCTCCGTCGCTGAGGCACCGGGACCATCTGCACCCCCCCCCCCCGCTCCTCGGCTGACCGGGAGCCGCCATGGAGTGCCGTGTGCTGTCCATACAGAGCCATGTTGTCCGGGGATACGTGGGCAACAAGAGCGCCTCGTTCCCGTTACAGGTAAATACACTCAGCATGCACCCAATGTCGGACACCGCGCAGCCCCGCCTGACGCGCTCCGTTCCCGGGGACCCACGCGACCTGACCCCCGGTGTTCTCCTCCGCGACAAACCGAGGGACCGCGTTAAAATGAACAATCAGTGTCATCGATTTCAAGTTCGCAGCATCCTCTGTCAGTTAGCCCGTCATCTCGCTGAACCACCGCGGTGCGAGCTGGAGTCCAGCCCGTCGCTGACGCGCTTTAGCCCCGCTGTTATTTTTAGTGTGTCGGTTTCGGAGAAAAAGCCGAAAATAGCCGCGGGCAGCACCGGGGACGTCAGAGGAGACAGCCGGGGACAGGTGTCCTCAAACATACAGGCGACGTGTTCACCTTTAACCAACATTTAATCTGCTCGTGAAGGAAGAACTCAGGCTGAGAGAGAAACACTCTGTCATTGAGGCTGTCCGATAATGGATGGAGGTGTTTAGTCCCCCCCCCCCTCCTCCTTCCCTCCAGTCTTTATCGTCCATCAGGAGAAATCAAACATGTGACCTGAGGGTGAATCACATCAGACGGTGTTACGGTCGTGTCGGTCCAGATGTTCCCAGATGTGTGGTTCTGGATCACCCGGTGTGAATCCAATGACCCCTACTGGTTCTGACGGTCACCAGGAAGGTTTCACAGCTCAGGTCAAAGAGGAGCTCAGCACAGAGAGGAGCATGCACAGCTGGAAAGATCATGGTGTGTGTGTGTGTGTGTGTGTGTGTGTGTGTGTGTGTGTGTGTGTGTGGGAACATCTGGACGGACCTCATCATACGGCATACGTGCAGTGGATGGAAAAGTCATTGTTACAGATGTTTTCTGGTTTCTCAGCTGATCCACAGAAGAATCTTAACTGTGTGTTACAAAGGTGACGACATCACAAACTTCACAGCTCTCAGTTGTGTTCACGTGAAACCAGCCTCTGCTTCCTTCGTCCACCATTTTATTTTGTACCATGGTTATTATTTACCATCACCTGGTTGGCAGTGGGACTGGGGAGGGTTAGCGAGCCCTGTCTCCCCCCCCCCCACCATGCACACATCATGCTGTTGTGTGCAGCCTGATTGGCAGGTGAACAGTGAGCTGACAGTCCTTGTGTTTGTGGTGGTCAGTGAGACGATGACAGACTTGTCTCCACGTCACTGTGTCATCACTGTGTCGGCACCGGAGAATGAATGAATCCATTATCATTCAGCTTCAGAAAACAAAATGTTGTGGCCCTCAAATAACAGTGACAGGTGTAAGAGGAATGTAGAACGTATGATCCTAATCTTTTTCTACATTTGCTGATTTCAACGTGCGGATTTGCAGGTCGTCTGTTTGGAGGTTGTCTCCTGTAGCGAAGAGGATTTTCAAAATGGCAATAGACCGGAAGTGGAATGGAAGGAGAACCTGAAACAGGCTCCTAGTGCCTCAGTCCACATCCTGGGAGAGAGAGAGAGAGGGAGAGAGAGAGAGAGAGAGAGAGGGAGAGCAAGGACAAATACATTTTTATTCTCATCATACAGACTAGAGGCCGCTCTGTTCAGCTCTACTCGACAGATCACTGTAATATAACTGTATCACATCTTATTGTAACGTTATATATAGACAGCTCAGCACTTTACAGAGAAGGTCAGGACCTTAAAATCCTATTAAATCTAGACCCAACCCAACAGTTGAACAATGAGCAGCACTTTGAGACTGTGGAGTAAAAACTCCCTCATTAACACGGAGAAACCTCTAGAACCAGAGTCAGTGTGGGCGTCATCTGCCTCGACCGGTTGGGGTGAGCAAAGAAAACGGGGGAGGAGAGGAGAGATGGTTGGAAAAGAGGGGAGAGAAGAGAGAGGGACAGTGGAGAGGGTGAAGTAGGGGAGAGGGGGACGAGAAAGGCCGGGAACACTCGAGCCTTATAGCTGTGAATCATTGCTGTAGTTCATAAAGTCCATCGGCGAGCTGGAGCGTGACCAGAGAAACATGTGCTTTACATTAAGTTAATGATGAACTGGACAGTTAATTGTTAAACAGTTGGAAAAAGATTTTCAGTTTGTTTTTGTCTGTTAGTGGAAAACTAGATTGACAGGAACTCAGAGGAGAGATGATGAGGTTTGGAAAGAATTCAGATCCAGGATTTATTTTTTACTTTGTTAAACATTTTTAAATCTGGAGTTTTTCTCTCGTAGAATGATTCATGTTTTTCTTGTGAGAGGGACTGTTTGGCCTGGACGGAGGCATTTTCTCATTTTATTTACAGTTTCTATTTTTGTAATGAATATTAACTGTGACCCCCCCCCCCCCCCCCCCCCCCCCTGGAGAAACGAGCGGGCTGCAGTTCATCAGTCTATTAACCATTAACCTGGGTTGTGAAGCACTTGCGGATGAAGAACTGTTGAGCACAGCGTCTGAGTGGCTCAACATGTGTCCTGCTCTTTAGTTTAATAATAGGAACAAATGACTTTGGCGTTGAGTCATTACCTCTATCAACAGTCGTAATGAAGCTCTTACCTAAAGGTTCAGTTTACAGGGTGTTTTATAGGAGCCTCCAGAGCCAAAAAGGAGCAGGTGCATTCAGAACAAGCCGTTGAATTGATATCGTGTGAAGGGACACAGAGGTTATCGGCTCCTCCTGGCTGTGAAAGAGATCATCATTTCCCTTTATGATCCCTAATGTCGACCGTGGGATGAAACCAGTGATTGCTTTGGGGACCGGTAATTGCTGAACGACGATGCTGGTGATTGTTATAGTTTAATATTTTCCTGCGTGTGGCACCGAGTGTCGATGCTGAGACTGAGAGAGCCTACGTCCCATCGTCCTGAAAGACTTGTGAGAAGTGCTGAGTCTATTTTTAGCTCGCAGCGGCCTGGATGTATTTCGCGGTTGTCCTAATGGCTGCTGGGCTTTGATGCACGTCACTCAAGATTCCGCCGCTAACGTTCAACTGTACTACGGCTGATCGAGGTCAGTTTGTACTGAGGACTCGTTAAAACAATGTTTACAAGTGCGGCACAGTCAAGATTTAACAAAACACTGAAATGAGCAGAAACAGTGAATTAAACTCTACATTCTAACCAAGGTTCTCCCAGTTAAGTTCACGTTCTACATTATTATTATTATTATTATTATTATTATTATTCATGTGGTTTTTTAAATTATTTTCCATAATGTGTAAATATCAAAATGTGTAATAAGTGTGATGGTATCGATGGTGCTTCATCGATCACTGAGGAAAAAGACCTGACAGGGTTTTAAATATCGACTCCGAAACAGAAAGCCCACGGGTCAGTGAGCTGCTCTCATGTTTCAGAGTAATAACCATGATTCAGCCGGTGCAGAAGATGAGGGATACGATGATGATGATGATGATGATGATGATGATGATGTCAGCGAGCGTGCAGGGTATCCCTCTCTCACTCTGCTGTCAGGATGGAGAATCTCTGGCCTGTCAGGAGCGCTGTGAGGAAGCAGGGCTGCGATTGGCTGCTACAGGATTCCTCCTGACGACATCACTGAAGATGGAGACAGGCGGCCTCAGAGCCAGACTCATTCAGCTTTCACATAGAAACTAAATGTAACTGTGAGCGCTGGATTTTAGTTCATCTCCCATCCGCGAACATGGAGGATGTGGGGTTTATGAGTGATTCCGCAGCCAGCCACCCGGGAGAGATCCAGATGTTCTGGCTTCGCTTTTAGGGAGCCGTCGTGTCGTCCATTTGATATAATCTATGTGAACATGTTAGCATGTTGGCATTAGCATTTAGCAGTAGGCTACATCCTCAGAGAGCCGCTTGCACTTGGTAGATACTTGTTTTACTTCTGTCAAACAAAGACATAACTTGGAAACATCATGTTGTAGCTTTGACGCGTATATTACCCAGTTTTATTTTCTCATTTTAAAGGTTAAATAGAAATATTGTAGATTACAGAATTGTAAATGTTTGGTCTGAGCAGCACTGAGGTTTAGTTGAATAAGGTGCAGATTAGATGTGAAGGTACAGGAGGAGTCAGTAAATTTAGTGTTTGTGTTGACTCAGATCTGATCAGCCTGTGTTGTGACACATGCTAATTAAAGAAGCTCGCTCATTTTCCCTCAATTAACCAAAGTGTTTTCCAGAAAAGCCAAATGTGAACTTTTTATCAAAATATAAATATCCTGTCTTCAGCCTCCGTCGATGCCTGAAGCTTTTCATTCAGCAGCTTTGTAAACAGACTTGAGGCTTATGAACGGTGAGAAAGGATGTGACCTAAATAACATATTCTTAGCCCCATGAACATCAGAAACACGCTTTTACATCCACAGTCAATTTCCTTCCTGCTCCGCCGAAGGAACATCTTGTGACAGACAGGTTATGTTCTCGAGTCCCGCTGCTAAAACTGTCGAACTGCAAATAGACACGTCTTAGAGAATCGGTTTTTCATCTTTAAAGACCAATATATCGTTCATGACTTAATGGAACCATCTACAGAACCACATGCAGATCACATACAGTTTTAAAATGGTTTTAGGTTTGAGCTAATTCCACGTTTGGTTAAATAAATAAATACAAAATCCTACCCTATCCTATTTTTTAAAAAAATCCAAAAGAATTGATTAGATCTTTAATGGTCAGTCGAAATACTTTTAGAAAAAGTAATCTGCTCTAAGAGTCTTAATTTCCACCGCAGGACCTCTGACCTCCCTGTTGAGGAGGGATTTGAGATTATACGGAAAAGGATGTTGTTTGTGCTTTTACCATCAGATAAGAACGTCTCAAAGGTTTCATCTTCCATACTTCTCCTCCAGGAGTGTGTTCCTACACCACTGACTCATAACGTCATGTCCTGTTTGCCTCACACCACGGAGAGCTCGGCTGGTCTCCTGAAAGCCTCCCGCTGGTGATACAAACACACGATTTCATCTTTGAGGAGCCGTATTCCACACTGGAGATTATTTTCATCAGCAGGAGCATTGGCGAGTCACTCCAAGGTCGGAGTTAATATCTACGCTCCTTTATTCAGGGGGTGTCTCTGCCTGTCCCCACTGAAAGCACATCCTTGTATCTCAAAGTTACAGTCAATTGAAGAGAACAAAGGACTCATTAACCCGTCCTCCTTCCTGCTTCTGTCCAATTAAATAAAGTAATTCAGATAACGATTGTCTGTGCACGTGGATGAGTCATGTGTCTCTCTCTCTCTCACTTGCTGAGGGGGTATGAGAGGAGCCTCTGGGCTCAAGCTTCTGTATGAAGTATCTGATATTATTACTTTTTGAAAGTCAAAGAGCTCAATTAAGACTCTAAACAACCAGAGAGGGATGATAAACAGCAGAAATTATGACTGTCAAGAGAAACCACCATGAAGAGACAAAACAACTGCCAAACTCTGACAAATGACTAAGGATGCAAAACAACCGCAAACTACAAAGAAGAGACACAAAATGTCCCAGTCTCAAAGACCCACAGCTGCCCAAAAAACCAAGTGTCCAATTACTTCTCCATCGTGGGCACTGTGTGTAAATTGTGTGTGTGTCTGTGAATGTGTGTGTGTGTGTGTGTGTGTGTAGGAGTGTGAACTATACGACTGTAATTAAATGCACCGGAGCCGTCACAGTGTGGTCGTTGCTCCTAATCGCTCCTGACATCTGCCTCCTCTCTCTGTCTCCAGGTTTTAGGTTTTGAGGTGGACTCCATTAACTCCGTCCAGTTCTCCAACCACACAGGTAAGACTGGCGTGTTTTCTGTAGGCGTGAGTGTGTGTCTTATCTAGTGTGTGTGTGTGTGTGTGTGTGTGTGTGTGGGCGCGTATGAGTCAGGGCCTCTGGTGTCGTGATGTCAGGGAGACGGTTGTCGTCGAGTGAACAGAGGAGTGAGTCAGATTTTGTGGAGGTCAGTAACTTCACTGTCTGACACCAGAGCAGCTTTAACCACAGAGCAGCTGACGGCCGCTCAACGACAATCCAGAGTTTT